>NC_056737.1:687564928-687744928 GCF_019279795.1 Protopterus annectens | reverse complement strand
ATGTATTGTTAGAATTTTATTCTTTTTGGCGACTGTGGTTTTGCTGATAACAAAGCTTATAAAACATAATGAATTGCAACTGGAGAAAATGTTACAAGATGTCAACTGTGCTCAAACTGAAATTGTGGAAGATTTAGCTTTTGAACAATATGAGGGTTTATATGTTAGAATTTTGAAGAGAGTAGAAAATAAGGTAGAAAAAGTATATCAGAGGAAGCAGGGTAAACTATTGAGAGACATTGAGCAGTATAAAAAAGGTAAAAGTTACCCAACTCCCTTTCAAAAAGTATGGAAACAGAACGAAGGCCAAGGAAAAAGGAAAGATAGGAACAATTCAAATGTTAATGAAGGCTGGGGCAATAGGAGAGGTGAAGTATTTGAAAGTTATGAACAGGGAAGATATGCTAATAGGAGAAATGGTCCTTTAGATGAGTTGGATTCTTTCCCCGAAACAACAGAAGTTTTTTTAGGACCACGGAGGTCAGAAAGGATAGCAAGCAAACAACGGAATCCATCAGACCTATGTCCACAGGAGCAAATGGGTGGAAGCGATTTTGCATGGAAAAGGACGGGAAGGAGAGGGAAGTAGACACGATTAGAATGGAGAAAAATGGAATTACATTCCTGTATAAGGGATATAAGATACATAATTATGTGAACATGAAATTAGAAAAAGAGCATTTTGAATTGTTCTCAAAGGATTTAAGTTTGTTAGGTCTACCCTGAGATTTAGCAAATATTTTGACAGAGTTAAAAATATATTTGAGGAAGTTAAATTTAAGTCTGTTGAATAAACAGGGTGAACTATTTAAAAGTAACAACACAAATGAACAGGTTAGTCCTCTATGAGTAACACAGTCAATATCCCTCAAAGTTTAAAAGAAGTAGTGTCTACAACCCTTGCACCCTGTTATTTACACCTTTGAGAATATAGTAACTAATGAGGTATACAAAACATACAGTCAAAAGAAATGGCCCAAAAACAACAACCTGAAACAAAAAGAAAATGAACTTTAATTCACTTAAGAATAATGGTGACTTGAGGTTCATGCAACCCGACAAAGGTGGGGTGTGGTTATTTTTGAACAAAAAGTGTATAATGAGATTTTATTTAGCATGTTAAATTCTGGTGAAACCTATGAAACTTGTTCCTTTAACGAGATTCAAATGGCTTACAGAATGATAGATTCATTACTAGAGGAATACCTTACAGAAAACAGAATTGAAAATGGGACATATAATTTTTTGAAACAAAGGTATCCTTGTATTTCCCAATTCTTTGGTATTCCTAAGATACACAAAGATATACAAAACCCCCCCTTCCGTCCTATAGTCTCGGCAAAAGGTTCTAAAACGCACCCATTGGCTGTTTTTATAGACCAAAAGTTAAAAAATGTAGTAAAAAAGCAGGAACACTTAATACAAGATTCATGGGATTTTTTGGGTAAAATTAATGAAGAAACATGGTCTGAAACAAGTAAAATGGTTACAATTGATGTTAAAGACCTTTTTACCTGTATTCCCAGAACAGAAGGATTTGAATTTTTTGAAAAAATGGTCCACAAACATTTAGAGGCCACTTTAGATGAAAAATTATTGTTGTTGGAAATGACAGAAATAGTCCTGGACAATAATTTTATAGCCTTTTTGGGTAAATACTATAGACAAACCATAGGAGTGGCCATGGGGGCAGCTTGTGCCCCATTTATGCCAACTTGGTTCTCCTTGGATGGGAGGAGGAAAAGGTTTTACAAGTACATTTATGAAAACATAAAGGTATATTTTAGGTTTTAGATGACATCTTCCTCATTTGGGAGGATGGTCACGGAAAGAAAGTGGAAGATTTTATTAAATATATAAATGGAACTTCTAGTTTTTGTCCTTCACTCATGAGGTCCAGGAACAGTTCATTACTTACTTAGACATAAAGTTAAGTAAAAAGGAAAAGGTTTCAAGTCCAATGTATTTCGTAAAGAAACCTGGTGTAACTCTTACCTCCACTATAACAGCCAACATCCTTACCACCAAAAGAAAAGTGTCATTAAAGGACAGGCTGTTAGGGTTGCAAGAATGACCTCCGAAAGAGAGGATCTACTACCTGAGTTCAGATTTTTGATGGAAGCATTCTTAGAAAGAGGCTATCCTATTGAACTTGTTGGTGAAACCTTGGAAGAGGTCTACCTAGGATGGGGGTTGAAATATAAACCACTGTTGGGGCAGAAATGTATTTGTAAAGAACATACAAATTCCAACATGAAGAACTTCCCCAAAGCATGTATTATAGAATACAATGAATTTTCAGAACATTTTATCAGAATAATGGAGGAAAACTGGTCTATCTTAAAGACAAACAAGGAAATTTACGATATAGTGGGGAATAAACCACTTTTGACATATAAGACAGGGATGAATTTTAAAAGGTTGTTTGAGAGAGGAAAATTTGATTTTGATAAAAAAGCAAGGAAAGGTACCATCAAATGTGGCAATTGTCGACAATGTAGATATATTAATGAGGCAGAGGGTACAGTACTCAGGAATGGTCTTAACAGTAAGGTATCCTTTAGTAAGGGCAACTGTCATACTAGAATGTTAGTTTATTTAGCCACCTGCGCCACCTGTACAGCCTTTTATATAGGCAAAACAGAGAGGGCACTCAAAGAAAGAGTATACGAACATACTAATGATATTAAGATTAAAAAAGAGACGAGTGCCCTTTACAAACACTCTATGGAATGTGTGGGTTTTGTGGGTTTCAAATTTGCCATTTTAGAAACCATTAAAATGGATAAAGATAGAGGTGATTTGAAAAACCATTTATTGGTTAAAGAGATTAAATGGCAGTTGAGACTGAAATCAAATTTTAGGCCTGGTCTCAATGAATATATAAATATTAAAGCTATTCTTGTGGACAAGGCGGCCACAGTCTAAAAACATTTTTTATTCACACAAATAACACCAAACATGTTAGTAAAAGTGTTCTCCCTTTCCTCTTTCCTATTGTACATTCCAGACCTCAATAGTTTATTTATTATTAATTTTATTAAATATAATATAATATAATATTTTCATTTTTATATTTATATTGTATTTTGTATTTTGTGTATATATTTTTCCCATATATACAAACACACAATGTTTGATTGTTTGTTATGGTTGTTGATTCCTTGGCCTTCTGGTAGTATTTATAGATTATTATAACTTGTATAATATAGTTTTAAACCCTCATATATACAACACATAAATAAATTTTATAGACAAATTTTATAGACAATTTTAGTGTTAATTAACATGAGCACAATTTTTTAAAAAAACATGAAATAGGTTTAAACTGGTTGGTTGACCTTAATGAAATTTAATTATGTTCATTTTTTATATGGACTTTTATTGTTATTTGTATTTATATTTATATTAAGAATAATTTTGTACAAAGTGAATAAGTGTGTTTTTAAAATGCTAGAATTTCATGTATTTATATGCACAGTTGCACTTTAACATTTGAACATCTAAATTTCAAAAGAAGTGTAGGAATTCATCGAAGGGTTAAAAGTTTTAGTTTTTTAAGTGATTAATTGTATAAATTTAATTTAATTGAACAATTATGTACTTTAAGAATAGTATAAAAATGTGTGGCACTGATTATGAAGTATTCTGAAGAAATCTGCTTAGGGCAGATGCAATCTGGTGGATGTTGATGTAATAAAGCCTTTAAAAACGTGTTGGGACGAAGTTTTTATTGGTATTTGGTTGCTGGTTCGAATTCTACTTTATTTATCTATCAACACAGTCATCCTACTGCATAACTAGTTGGCTAGCTGATGTTTGTCTGTCTTCTGTACAGATGTGCAGATGTTGAGTCTCCATCTTGGCTGCTTACAGGCAATCAATCTATGCTTGAGTGACACTGACATGTCTGCCCAGCTGTGTTATTAATGCCACAGCTAGGAATCCACACCCTGTATGCACCACATGCCATGTATACCTCAACTACACTACCACAGTCAACAGAACGTGCTTGGGTACAGGTCTTCAAGACAGACACTTACCATGTTATTTAATACATGTTGCATACATGTCAGCTGGAGCACCTCACTGGCCCTCTGCAAGAGGCAACCAGATGATTGGATGTTGCATGTAACTCTCACCCTGAGGATCACCCCGTGGTACCTGTTGATAGATGGCCTGCTGGCAAATGGCAGGTGGCATGATACCACTGTACACACATCCCCTACTCTTCCCATCTCTCCATGGACAATATTCTGGTACACACCTATGAACACCTGCACCTATGGACCCCAGTACTGACAAATGTGTACGTGTGTATTACTGAGAATAACAGTGTCTGTGTGTTTGTAGACCTGTAGTTGCTAATACCCTGAGACCCTTCACACCTACCGCATCCCCCATTGTCATAGTTAGATATGGCTGCTGGTGTAATGGACATTACATGTACCTTGCTACTCTCTTCACCCTATAGGCTACCTGGAGCTTGCAGTACCAGCACAACACTGTTGTACAAATGAGTTGATAGGCATGGGATACACTCTGAGTTCTGGCAAGTGTGTATATTTGTAGGATACAGCATTCTGAGGCCACATTCTTCTAATACAATACACCTTACCACACTATTAGGGATAGTGATGGTGCTGACCATAGAAGAGAGATGACAATGCATCACCCTACTATCCCTGTGGCATGTGCATTGCATGCATATCCCTGTAGTAGCTCTCTTGAGATAGACAAGGGGTTGAATTGCAGTATTGGTCAATGTGTGATGGTGGGTATGTCAGAGTATTATCATGGGTTCCAGAGAGTACAATATCCACTGTGGGGTGCGGGTGCTGGGTATACTGTCTTTACACTAAAGTACCCCCCAGTAAATGTCCCATGTTCCACTGTATGGGGACCACTGTCACCATCAACCATACAGGTAACTGATAACACTATCCAGCCCAGTGATGCATGTGTTGTGTGCAATGTATCTGTAACAGAATGGACACACTGACAAGGTAGTTAGCACTGATAACCCCAGGTCTCTCAGATGTATGCATGACTGTTATGTGCTTGTCAATGCATATATGACAGTATGTCACACTATGTATTGTTCATAAACAACCAGTACATCCCCCATTACCATACTTAACATGTAACCTGGAACACACCTCATCCTAAAAGCTGTGTGGCATGTGCAATTAAGGCCAAACACATCAGTAGCACTACATACCTAGGTAGGGGTTCTAGTCCCAGTGTTGCCAAGTAAGAGTGTGTGTGTATGTGAAGGGAGCTACTTCAGTTTGCAGAATATACATGTTCCAGGAGGTTATCTGTCCAAGAACTGCCTGGAAAATGTTAACATTTCACAGGTATCATCATGTGGAAATTCTTACCATCACAACTAGTGTTGATATGTAAATGGCCTATTCCCCACTGTATAGCTGTACAGTGATACTGGGGTAGGTATATGTAGCTGGGTGTGGATCTTGTGGACACAGCCACCATCATTGCAGTTATTATTGAGTGTATCTCCCTGCTTAGTTGGCTGTAATACTGTACAGTTCATGTTAACAGGTTAAGTAGTTGTCAATCACACTATCTGCAGTTCTACAGCACCTCACACCCTCCAAAGGGTAGGGCTGTGCCACCCACACCAGCACACCTATGTTTACCAAATTGAGGATTGCACTACATTGGGGAAGGGGACATATACCCTGCCAGTACCATAGTCAATGACATTAAACTAGCAGACTGCTTATTTCCCATTGTATCGTTGTGCCTATTCTGTCTTGGTGGAATTACATAGGCTAAAATGGGTTCCTTGCACAAGTACATACATCCATATGTACAGTATTCTCTGTGTATTGCATCAGCACCAAAGCATCTGTGTGTGTTATACACAAACATGTGGTGTGTACCACCCAGTACACTTACCATTGTCCACTATAGAAGGGCTGCTGACATCAGCCACCATGCACTCACCTGTATACACCCCCAGACCTATTAGGTATGTGGCACATGCAGTAACTGTTATACAGACCTGGGACATGCGTTTAGCTGTACCCAGGATATGGCACAGTCAAGGTGTCACCACAGTGCCATACCCCTTGTAGGAAACAACAGCAGACCAACATCCTGCTGACACATGGACTCCTACAACACAAATGGAATACATTATGGAGACTGCAATCACTCAGTGTTAATAACAGCTATAAAGCATCATGGCTGGACAACTACATGTCTTGACATGTAAGCATTAAACTTTAGTGCTGAAAACATGTCACACAACATTACATTGGTACACCATAGTACAGTCACCCTGTGCATCAGAACCATATTAGCCTGTCCCTGCATCGATGTTATGGATGACAGGGATGTGTCACAGGTATCATCATATGCGCAGGGTGTGTTGTTTGTTTGCCAGAGACCTAGGCTGAGCCATACATTTGACATCATGTGTCTGTGTGTGAGGGGGTTTAATTATTAATTGGGCTGTTGTGATGTGGTGTGTGTAGGTAAGGGGTTGCCCCAGCGGTGTTGGTGATGTGGCTAGCTGGTACCACCTAACTGCCATGTGGCTGACCTATACAGGGGTTTGTTGGACAGCTGCAGACTGAACCTGGCAGGGTGTGCAGTTCACTGTCTCTGGCCATGGACACGAGAACTGTACCACCAGGTACAAGCCAGAATATGGTATTCTTCCCTAATGATGACATACATCTGCTGGAGGTCAGGGCCACGTGCACGTGTCCTGCTGTGTTGTGGACAGCCACCCCTGCAGTGCTGGGGCTGGTACTGCCACTATGGGAACAGCTCTGACTTCTTGCACTTCCCCATTGACCTCCAGCTGTTGGTGTTGCTGGCCTACGTCCACGTGGCTGTCGCACTGCTCCCACCATATGCGCAAGCACAGACATTCCACGGTCGAGGATTCCCACCATCTCACTCAAACATCTATCCATGGCCTCTGCAAAATAACAGTGGGCACCTGCAAGATCATGGATGTTGTCAATAACAGCGGAATGAGTAGCCCTCTGCAGCCTCAGACCCTGTCTGGTATACAATTCCATATGTGCTTGCACCTCCATGACGGCCTGAAACATGTGTCTGGTGGCACCAGATGTGGCAATTCTGCCAGGGGCATGATGACCAGCAGCCCTCCTATGAGCACCCCTGTACATCTTCCTGTGTGGTACCCCACTGGATATCCAGCTATGGCTACTGTGTCCAGACACATGTACTATAGACACCACACTGTCCTGTCCCATGCCACCACCTGCCAACTGTCCCTCATCTATGGCCACTGGTAATGGGATATGTATAGGCAACGTGACTGTGTGTAGGGATCGGGTGGAAAACAGTGGGATGTCAAACGATGGTGCAGGTTCAGCCCCTGACAGCCCTGCCTGTGCTTCAACACACCTATCATCATTATCAGTGTCTGTATGGATACTAACATCAGTTTGCCTGCAGGAGGGTCCCTGACCCACCTCGCCACCTTTGAGGGGAAAACAAGAAACGCACTTTAAGACCTGTACGTCATTGCTTAACAGTACATACACATACATACACACACACACACACACACACACACACACACACACACACACACGCGCGCGTGCGTGCACACACGCACACACATACACATGCACACACCCACACACACACACACTTACAGGTGAGGTTGCACAAAGATGTTACATACAGACCTCTCATTACCCATCTGTCAACATGCATGACATATGGCACTCAAAAGCATGCATTGTATCTATTGTCAATCCCTGTTACCAACATTATACATCTCTGTGATGCATGGGTTGTGTTAATAGGTGATGCCCCTTCCACTGGAACACACTGCCCCCATGTACACAGTATTGCAGTGCACCTGTTTAGCACCCTGGCATGTACTGTGCACCATACCTCACAGGTGTACACACCATTGCTGAATGTGTATATGTGTGTCAGTTAAGTTTTCTCTGCTGCTCACAGTCCCTATGTATTTGTCTGACACATAGCTAGGATGATATGTGAACAGATGTCATTAGTGAATGCATGATGTCTGATTTACAGATCTCATCATCAGCGGTGCATGTATGGTCAATAAAATACAATTATACTGACAACCTTTAAACCTTACTGTGGCTATGGGGAGTGTACACACCCTTATTGACATGGCACCCTCTTCCCTGGTATGCCATGGGGCCACATCACTGCATATGTTAACATTATACAAACCTGATATGTGACATATGACCTGTGCAATCAAATGCAGTATCAAATAAATGTGCAGATGCTGATTGAGATGCATACAATTTGTGGGTGCATAAGTGTGCACACCCTTATCATGATGGTTTGCTGCACTAACTGTTAAGTGTACTACAGCAGTCACTATTCCTGGAAGGGGTAAACTAGGATGGGCCATCTGCATTTGCCTGTATTTAATCACTCTGCCCTACAAATGTTCCCCAACTCTGCATGATTGCAAGGTCAACTCATGTACACAGCCCTTGGAGGTCACACAGTGCTGTCACTATTGTTGTGGAGTCAGAGTTATGTCTGCCAATATTCATGACCTTGATTGTGTGCAGATACAACCATTCTTAGTGAGCTTTGGTAGTCTTCTTCAGTTCACTTTTGTGTTTCAGGATGACAACCCCTCCCTATCCTCAGCCTTTTTGCAGATGCTTGACAAATACGGGCTACACATGTTTGTCATTTTGCAGGGTCCCAAATTCTGAACACCATGTGTACCAGCCTAGTCCCTGCTAATGAATGGCAAGCATACAGGTGTACACTGGCACCAGCAAGGTACAGATGGGGATGGTGGGCCTGAGGTGGGGTGAGGTGTTGGTTGTGCAGCACATGTATCTTAATTGATACTGTCTGTAGGTTTCAAACTTGGTCTTGGTACACCAGTACACATTGCAATACATTCCTTTGGGAGATGTTTGATGTTATGCATTCACTACCTGTAGACAGCCCTGGCTGATGTTTCCTGTGGAACAACTGTCCCATCTGATTACCCTAGCTCATGGGCCACACTTATGCAGAGTCAAGGCAATTGTCAACACAGGTACTGCACAGCCAGTACTTGCTAGACATTCCTGTAACTCCCTCAGTGTTGCGGCATATTACTAGGCAGCCTGCATGACCAGTTTGCAATATGTGTCATCATCTGTCTTGGATGGCCATCTGTTTATTTTCTACATTAATCTTGTCCCATACATCCTCACCACATACATGACTGTCTGCACAGTTTGCCATGGTATATGCAATGGTGAGGTAAGGCTACATGTCCCACTCCTGCATGCTACCTGTTGGGTATGGGATCCATTCCATGGCTTGTAAGATGTGTGCAAGCCACAGCTGCCTCTGTTGCAGGTAAGTGGGCACATTTGATGGACAAATGTCTTGGACAGCACACCATTTCTTGGTGTGACATTGAGGACCTGTAGTTGCTGGAAGGTCCATACTCATGAAGAGTGAATGCTGTCAGTACCTCAAAAGCTGCTTCCATTATATGTTATTTGGAGTGTATGCACACATATGCTTCCAGTGTTTGTTAAGGCATGTATTCCCCATATTTGCTGTCCTAACATAGGATTCCATATTACAGATTCATTGCTCATGTTAGGACCACATTACAGGTTGTAAGGGTTGTGGAATGCGGTATTGTGACATGCCGTTGTGTAGATCTGTAACAGTTGCCATTGTCATAGTGGTATATACACTGTTGTAGCACTGCATAAGGGTGACGTTTCAAACATGTTCCTACTGTAGGCCATTTGTCCCACCATTATGTTCATCTCTGTGCACACATCCAGCAACGACAGGTTGTTAGTTATATTGCAGGACTCTTACATACCCTTCAGATATGCCACCATGGTGACCACTGTGATGCAGTTAACAGCAACAATAAGTGAACATGTACAGAATGCATTATGCGTAGATGTGCTAAATGTGTGCATGGCAAATACAATGGCCATAACATGTCCAGTGTATTGGCAAACCAGAACAAACAACACCATACTCACAAGCTACAGGCTGCTGCCCCAGAGGCATACCAGAGGGACCTACATAGTTGTGTGTAGATATGATGTCAGTAGCCACACCTGTGGCATTGGTACAGGGTGGGAGCAGCATTACAATGCATCAACAGTACAAACCCACAATACTACAGATTACGCACATCTGTTTATTACTACAACACAGCAACAGACCACATATATTTTATCTCACGTGCATGATTAAACTCTACAGATGCAGATGGATAAGCAACAGTGGTCTACTGATGAGCCATGTGGCCTTACCTGCACACTCCTCATCCATTGTGTGGGTAGCTCCCACCTCCACAATTCTCTCCTCAGGGTCTTGTGTTTGCGGGTGGACAGGTGCCCCAAGGCTGGAGAGGAGCTCCTCAGCATGTGTCGGGGGGGCTGGATGGCATGATCCCCCAGTGGCTAGCTGATCCCTCCTAACTGCAGCAGCACACTGACAGTCATGGCAGAGTAGTTCAGTGCACCGATGTCAGACCTGCTGATAACTGTGGTTATACAGGCTGACATCATTTACCCTATGAGCGAGCTCGTTCCACAGGGTGGTCCTCTCCTGCAGATCATGGGCTGTATGTCCAAAGAGGTTGTGGTAGTGCTACACCAGGTGTTCTATAATCACCTTATTCTCCTGGGGGTGTAAACTGGCAAGCACTCCCTTGACATGGTGCCTGAAAGACATAAAGAGGAAAAAAGGTCTGAGGACCTCATACTGCAAGGATATAATAGTTGTTAATACACATCTCTGTCTCACCCCCCCACCATAACTGCAACAATAATCTGAACACACATCTCAATGGGTATGTTTACAACAAACCTACTGTTGGGACATATATTGTATAGTACACAATTTGTGCAATGTGTTTCTAGTCATGTTCCATGTTGAAACCCTATCACTGGTGGCTTGTTGTGAACAATGTCACCTGCATTACATTGTAAGGGCCATTATGGTTCCATATATGCATGTGTTCTGTTTATGTGACTGCTCCAAATCTGGTATTTTGTGTTAATGGGGATATCTATTCATGTTGTTAGACATAATCCTGGAATGTGTCAACTATAACTACCCACATATGTTCTATAACTGTGACACAATAGCATGTTTGGGAAGACAGTTCCCAGCAGAACCACCTCTTCCACCTCATCTGGGCATGTTGCCAGGCCACAGCACATCTAGGACCCACCCAGGGACCTCATCATCTGCTGGTCCTGCACTACCGTCAGGTGGAACCACCTCAGGGGATGGTGTTCGACCCCCTCCCAGGAGCACACACAGACAGGATCCTATCACCTGAAGTCAGTTCCAGGGTCTGGTGTATAGGGAGCTCCACAGAGACTTGGGGGATATGCTACACCACCTTGAGGCCCTCAGTACACAATCACAGGGTCTGCATGCTCGTCCTGCTCAGCCCCCAGCCCAGGCACCTTCAGGGCCGTAAAGGTGCATTTGTGACTGCCCATGAGTGGGGACCTTGGTCGCATTGTTTCCATATGGAGGCTCATGGGCTTCCACATTCCAAACAGCACTCCCCATCCAAGGTGTTTATCCACTACGTGTCATATACTGCCCCTGTATGCCGTCTTGTCTGTCTTCCAACCCAACCTACCTCCCCAAATATATCTACTATCCTTCCCCAACATACCAATCCCACCTTCATAAACAAGGGCAATGTGTTCCCAACATGGATTTCACACCAGACATAACTGTCCATTTTGCACCCACTTACTACTGTATATATGGGGTCTACTTCAGAAAGCTGAAAATGCAAACTCTAGAATGCTCACACGAGTGAATAATCAAAAACTCAAAAGTGGTATTTTGGGATTGCAGTATAGTGAAGATCGGAATATTTGCCCTTTCCTCACTGTAGTGCAATCTCGGAGTAGGAATATATATTTAGCAGGGGGGTGTGGGGGTACAGCCCCCCACAATGCCAATTTTGAGTTTTTGATTATTTGCTCATGTCAGCGTTCAAGAGTTTGCATTTTTGGTTTTATGACATAGACCCTATATATATATGTGTGTGTGTGTGTGTACAGATATGTGTGATGTTCTCTCACACATATCGTGCAGCACTGTCATTCAACAGTAGGAGAAATGTATTTATATATATATATATATATATATATATATATATATACACACATACATACATACATATATATAAATAAATATGCGTGTGTCTGTGTGTGTGTGTGTGTGTGTGTGTTTGTATATATGCAGACATACATAAATGTGTGTGTGTGTGTGTGTGTGTGTTTGTATATATGCAGACATACATGTGTGTGTGTGTGTGTGTGTGTGTGTGTGTGTGTGTGTGTGTGCATATATATATATATATATATATAGAGAGAGAGAGAGAGATATATATATATATATATGTGTGTGTGTGTGTGTATGTGTGTATATATATATATATATATATATATATATATATATATATATATATATAATATATATTTGAGTTGTGTATATATGTGTGTGTGTGTGTGTGTGTGTGTGTGTGTGTGTGTGTGTGTGTGTGTGTGTGTGTGTGTGTGTGTGTGCATGTCTGTATATCTGTAGACATACATGATATACATCAGGTCCACACTCACTAACTCTCCTTCCTCCACAGCTGCACTGTTCTGCCTTGCCACAAAACAGACAGGTGCCACATGTGTCACAGCCTAACATTAGGGGGGTATATATAGGGACAAATTGCAGGTAAGCCTACTACAAACCTATGGCATTTGTACATGCTACATTGCATGTTAACATGACTGTCCTGCAAGTGGTGGGGTCTGAAACTCATGTGTCTATCATAACAGCATTACTTCCACTACCAACTATTTGCCACACTAATATACATGTCTTGAGGTACAGAACACTCACTATGATGAGTTACATCTTGTCATTCAGTGCTGATCTGCACAGTTGATAGGTATGGCCCACTGCCCACAGGGCCAGACACTATGTCCATAGCAGTTGTTCAGCAGGACATCATTACAACAACTCCTGATGGCACATATAAATCTTTCCACACCATCTATGCCAGTATTATAGACCAAGTACTGCATTCAATTACATGCATATATGTTTCACATACTTGTAGTATTGTCCTCTCTTCTGAGTACACATTTATGCGTCCCCTGTGTTATACAGGATTGTTTTGTAGTTTTAGTTGGTTTAGATATTTTTTTTCCTGTTTGTTTGTTTGTTTTTCTCTCTCTCTCTCTCTCTCTCTCTCTCTCTCCACTACAGGGATTGAGATGCTTTGAATAGATTCCAGCATGGATATTGTATGGGATGCACATGATCAGGTGATGGCCTCTGCACCAATCAGTGTTCACCCCTTGCTAATCGCATGCAGCCAGCTGTGTAGTACTTCCAATTACCACTGTCATGGCAACCCACTACTATAAATTACTACATCATGTGGGCATTGTCTCTTTACCTTTCCTGTATGGAAGTCATCCTTCCTGTGTGTGGGCAGCAGTGTTACAGACAGCAGGTACCAATACCTTGTACAACAGGACTTGCAGACACAGGCCAACTACATATTTGTATAAGGTTCCAGACCTACGGACATATGCATTGTATACCACTAGTTTTACAGGGTTTGTGTGGACATGCTAGTTTAACATGGAATGCAGTCTGTCTGCATAGCTCACAACTGTGGGCCTATCTACATGATGGCCAGAAGGTTGGCTGTTATGTTTTGTCTGTTTTCCACACAGGTCTTGTCTCTGATATATCAGTGGCATTCTGTCTGTTGAGTGCTATCAGTACATGGCTGCATCCATTTGTGTTTCTGACTTCATATTCCTGAATAAGGGTATGTTGCAACCAATTTTGTAACACCAGCAACTTTCACAGTGTATAACAACAATATTGCAAATATGGCCCTATGTTCCAGCCTCTGTCCTCCACATATATACCAGGCTTTGTCCATATGTCATGCAGCAAAAGATTGTTAAGTAGTGGCCAATTATTGTGTAGTGCTGGCATTCCTGCCATCATTCCAGTGATGTTGTGGGTTCCCACACATATTGTGGGGTAGGGTCTATATATATGTGGGCTACAGCTGGACAAAACGTGTGTGACCTTGTACAGTCCATAGGTCAGTGTATGCAATACTGTTATATGCCCTTGTAAGTCATTCTATGAGGAAGGGGTATGCACCGTTTATAACCTAGGCTGTTGCAACATGTGAGGATATTAGTAGTAAGACACATGAAGGTATATATCTGTACATTTTCATACATTTCACCATGGGAAGAGTGGTGGGCTAGTGCTGACTCTTTTACAGACAGTTCTGTTTGTCAGTGTGATAGTGATGTTTTAAGTTAAGCATTGTTATGTAACAGATATATTTTCATTGTGACAACTTAATTCTTTTCCCCTTAGGGGTTGAGTACAGAGTGTAATTGCAGGCTGCTGAACTACATCTGTAATTACTTACTGTTGATTGATTCTTATCTTCCAGGCCAGTGTTTCTTTACTGTTGTACTACTTGAAGGGCTTGGCCTGGACAGCAACATATGTTATGCTTTCAGATTACTGTATAAAATGTTTTGCTTGAGAGTTGCATTACTCAGTTAGTATGTATTTCAAACACCTAACTGTTATATGAAATTGCATACACAACTGAAATAGTACACAAACACTTCTATGTATGCAGACCTGTGTGTGGTGTCATATCCTTTGACTTCTCTGTGGGTATATGTTTCATGCAATAATTGTCTTTTGTATGAGAGAACCAAACACTTTCCATTTTAAAAGGTGGCAACTGTAGGAATACTGTCTGTTCAATATGCTGTGAACCCTCTAAATATATATCTTCCTATACATCTCTATACGTAGTAATATATGTATATGTGTATGTATGTGTATATACATATGTATCTCTATATATGTATATATTATATATATATATATATATATATATATATATATATATATATATATATATATATATATATATATATATATATATATATACACACATATATGTGTGTGTCTGTATATGTATCATTGGAATGTTTACTGCTTCCACATTGTACATTCCCTATGGTAGACAGACTGTTCTGTATATCTTATTGATATCATCCTGACATTGTACAGCTGAGATGGATTACTGTTAACTTCTTCTAGGGTCCTGGGTATGAGACTTGCAAGTGTTGGTATTGTGTTGCAAGGCAGATCTGTTCGGCTGTGGAGAAGGGGATGATATCAATAATTACAAGAGGTACTTAATTTTGGCTCCCTCACCCCCCATTAATGGTGCCTTTGGTTATATATGTATTTATTGTATTGTTTTATATATATATATATATATATATATATATATATATATATATATATATATATATATTTATATACACATACACACACACGCACACACACACACACACACACACACACACACACACATATATATATATATATTATATATATATATATATATATATATATATATATATATATATATATATATATACATATATATATCTTTTACACACACACACACACACACACACACACACACACATATATATATTTACATATATCTACACATATATACTGATTTTATATATATATATATATATATATATATATATATATATATATATATATATATATATATATATATCAATCATCTTCTTTCGCTCTTCCTGTTAGGGTATACAGTGGATTGTCTGTTTCCATTTCTTCCTGTCCTCTGCATCTTGCTCTGTCGCACCAACCACCTGCATGTCCTCTCTCACCATATCCATAAACCTTATCTTAGGCCTTCCTCTTTTCCTGTTACCTGGTAGCTTCATCCTTAGCATCTTTTTCCCAACATACTCAGCATCCCTCCTCAGCACATGTCCAAACCAATGTAATCTTGCCTCTTTGGCTTTGTCTTCAAACCTTCCAACCTGGGCTGACCCTCTAATATACTTATTCATAATCCTGTCCACCCTTGTCACACCCAGTGCAAATCTTAACATCTTTAACTCTGCTACATCCAGCTCAAACTCCTGTCTTTTTGTCAATGTCACTGTCTCCAACCCATATAACATAGCTGGTCTCACTACCCTCTTATAGACCTTCCCTTTCACTCTTACTGGTACTTGTCTGCCACAATCACTCCTGACACTCTTCTCCACCTACTGCATCCTGCCTGTACTCTCTTCTTCACCTCTCTTCCACACTCACCATTACTCTGAACTATTGATTCCAACTATTTAAACTCATCCACCTTCACCACCTCTACTCCTTGCATCCTCATCATTCCTCTATCCTCCCTCTCATTCACACACATATATATTCTGTCTTAGTCCTGCTGACCTTCATTCCTCTTCTCTCTAGAGTATATCTCCATCTCTCCAAAGTCTCCTCTACCTGTTCCCTACTCTCACTACAGATCACAAAGTCATCTGCAAACATCATAGCCCACGGGGACTCCTATCTGATCTTGTCTGTCAACCTGTCCATCACCACTGCAAATAAGAAAGGGCTCAGTGCTGATCCTTGATGTAATCCCACCTCCACCTTAAACGCATCCTTAACTCCCACTGCAGACCTCACCGCTGTCACACGACCCTCGTACATATCCTGTACCACTCTTGCATACTTCTCTGACACTCCCGACTTCCTCATACAATACCACAACTCCTCTCTAGGCACCCTGTCATATGCTTTCTCTAAGTCCACAAAGACACAATGCAACTCCTTCTGACCCTCTCTGTTCTTCTCCACCAACACTCTCAGAGCAAACATTGTATCTGTAGTGCTCTTTCCTCTCATAAAACCATACTGCTGATCACTAATCATCACGTCCCTTCTTAACCTAGCTTCCACTACTCTTTCCCATAACTTCATGCTGTGACTGATCAATTTAATCCCTCTGTAGTTACCACAGCTCTGCACATCACCCTTATTCTTAAAAAATTGGTACCAAAACACTTTTTCTCCATTCCTCAGGCATCCTCTCACTTTCCAAGATTTCATTAAACAATTTGGTTGAAAACTCCACTGCCATTTCACCTAAACACCTCCATGCTTCCACAGGTATGTCATCTGGACTGACAGCCTTTCCATTCTTCATCCTCTTCATAGCTATCCTTACTTCCTCCTTGCATATCCACTGTACTTCATGATTCACTATCCCCACATCATCCAACCTTCTTTCCCTCTCATTCTCTTCATTCATCAACCCTTCAAAGTACTCTTTCCATCTCCTCAACACACTCTCCTCACTTATGAGTACATTTCCCTCATTATCCTTTATCACCTTTACCTCCTGCACATCTTTCCTAGCTCAGTCCCTCTGTCTAGCCAATCGGTACAGGTCCTTTTCTCCCTCCTTAGTGTCCAACCTTTCATACAACTCTTCATATGCCTTATCCTTAGCCTTCACCACCTCTCTCTTTGCCATGTGCCTTGTCTCATTATACTCCTGTCTACTTTATTCATCTCTCTGACAATCCCACTTCTTTGCCAACCTCTTTCTCTGTATACTCTCCTGTACTTCCTCATACCACCACCATGTCTCCTTGTCATCCTCCTCTGTCCAGATGTCATACCAAGCACCTTTCTAGCCGTCTCCCTTACTAGCTCTGTTGTAGTTACCCACCTATTTGGTAACTCTTCACTGCCACCCAGTGCCTGTCTTAACTCATCCCTGAACTCCACCTCACAATTACCCTTTTTCAATTTCTACCATTTGATCCTTGGTGCTGTCCTCACACTCCTCCTCCTCTTCTTGATCACTGTCATCCTACAAACCACCATCCTATGCTGCCTAACTACACTTTCCCCAGTCACCACTTTACAGTCTCCAATCTCCTTCAAACTGGCCCTCCTACATAAGATATAATTCACCTGTGTGCAACTTCCTCCACTCTTGTATGTCACCCTATGCTCCTCCCTCTTGTTAAAATACGTATTCACCACAGCAATGTCCATCCTTTTCACAAAATCCACTACCATCTGACCTTCTGCATTCCTTTGTTTAACACCATACCTACCCATCACTTCCTCATCCCCTCTGTTCTCTTCACCAACATGCCCATTGAAATCTGCTCCATTCACCACTCTCTCACCCTTTGGTTCAGTCATCACCACTTCATCCATCTCACTCCAAAATGTTTCTTTCTCATCCATCACACACCTAACTTGTGGAGCATATGCACTAACAACATTCATCATTACACCATCAATTTCCAGCTTCATAAACATCACTCTATCTGACACTCTTTTCACCTCAAAAACACTCTTAGCATACTGTTCCTTCAGAATAACTCCTACTCCATTTCCCCTCCCATCCACACCATGATAAAACAATTTGAACCCACCTCCGATACACCTAGCCTTACTCCCTTTCCATTTGCTCTCTTGCACACACAATATACCGACCTTCCTTCTGTCCATCATATTGGCTAGCTCTTTCCCTATACCAGTCATACTGCCAACATTTAAAGTTCCAACCCTCACTACCACAGTCCTAGCCTTTCTCCTCTCTTCCTGCCTTCGGCCCTGCATTCCGCCTCTTCTCCTCCTTCGGCCAGCAGTAGCCCAATTTCTGCCAGCACCCTGTTTGCTAACAGTACTGGTGGCGGTTGTTGTTAACCCGGGCCTTGACTGATCCGGTATGTAAATATTTACTGCTGTCCGCATTAATTATTTATATATAGACATATATCTGTAGATATATATATATATATATATATATATATATATATATATATATATGTATATATATATATATATATATATATATATATATATATATATATATATATATATATATATATATATATATATATATATATATATATATATATATATATATATATATATATTATATATATATATATATATATATATATATATATATATATATATATATATATATATATATATATATATATATATATATATATATATATATATATATATATATATATATATATATATATATACATATATATATCTACATATATAAATACATTTCCCCTACTGTTGAATGACTGTGCTGGATGATATGTTTGAGAAAACATCAGATTTATTTATATCTAAAATGGCTTAGTGGTAAATCACTTTGGCTATAGTGTGCAGGGTCCTGCGTTTGAGACTTGCAAGGGCTGCTTATTTTGTTCTGGGCAGAACAGGTGCTGTTGGAGTCAAAGTGATTAAGGCACTTTAAAGCAGTTGTAAGCGGGTTTGTGCGGGTTTGCATGGAGGTAAGTGATGCTTATGTAAGCTTAGCTCCGCTTACGGCCGCTTAAACCCATGCTAATTTCAAATAAAAAAAAGAAAAAAGGGAGATAGGATGTTGCAAGCACGGGGACAAACAAGAGGAGAAACAAATAAGGATGTGCAGGACGGGTGTAGGAAAGGACCATAGCTCTGCAGTTCTTTGGTAGCAACAGCTGCTTTCAATGCGGGCAATTTAGAATTTGGAGCCTCACACTTTAGAGGGAGGTGTGTGGGCATCATACAATATGGATGATTGGTATGTACTGGGTACATATCTCTGGGGGAAATGCAAAATCACTTCACCTATGTTAATGCATTCTGCAGGGCATAACACATTTCTATTTATCAGGTACAAGTGAGATGACACACACCAGTGTTTGGGATCATCTTTATTAGTTTTGACAAACATATCTGTGTACGACTCAGAGCTCCACAATTACTATTCCTGCATGATCTGCACAAGGGAATGTTTTTCATTTCTAAGTGTTACAATAGCCCTGACATGGCACTTTCTTGGCAGGTTCACTCAGACACACTCATACATATTCTAATATTCCTCTCCTACATATTGTACCTTGTTTGCTACTGATATCTGTCTTACACAGCAGCTGGGAATACTCCATTGTAACACTGGCAGCCTGACACAGGCATTTATTCCTGACTTTTACAGCACAATGATATATACAAGCAGTACTACCATTACTATAATTTTGATTTCTTACTGCTAGTAGTAGGGGGTATTCTGTACTCATCATACTGCCAATGCAGCCGGGCTAGTTGCTGTGCATGAGCCTGTACATTCTGGGACCTCTCCACAGCAGCTGTATG
This sequence comes from Protopterus annectens, assembly GCF_019279795.1. Lineage (NCBI taxonomy): Eukaryota > Metazoa > Chordata > Ceratodontiformes > Protopteridae > Protopterus > Protopterus annectens. Next base: position 687,724,825 of record NC_056737.1, on the reverse strand, counting down.
GGGAGACATCACACATTAATCACACCTGCACAGTCACAAGTTGAACTTTTTCCATACTTAAAAGATGCATAAGACTGCATACTTACAAACAGGTGGGACATCCTGCACTCGGGCTTCTTGGATCCACCGGTCTAAGAGTGCACCCCTCCTCCACTTCAGGTCGTTATGGTGATGACATACCTGCTCACCAGTCCGGGATATGCCAGTGGCACTGGTGAGATCACATGCAAGCTGGTCCCAGGCCTCCGCTTTGTACTGCGAACCCTGGCACTGGCCCTGCAGCAGCCTGCCATCGTGGTTTTTATCTAAGAGCCCAACCATGACTCTGGACTCCTTGATGCTCCAGCATTGTGCTCAGAAGCAGACACCTGCTCCGACACCATCCATTTCAGTCCTGCTGTGTCCAATCCCAAATGGTTATGGCTATATTCCTGCCTCTGCAGTTTAAATAAGGCTGTTTTCCCGCACTTTTTTCGTGATTGGTCGGTTTTAATATACTGCACTATGCTTAGCTCCACGCAAATCCACATAGCAATGCTTATACCAGCTAAGCAGAGCTGAATGTAGGTAAGCAATGCCTATACTAGCAAAGCATTGCTTAAATCTATTTTTTTTTATTAAAGTTATACATTTTTTTTACATTTATATTTTACATATTCCCACACCTACTGTGCTATACGTGAGACATATGATTGACATTTGTCATTCAAATTCCTTAAAAGTTTTTTAAATAATTTGGCAGAGGGGGGATTTGAACTGAGCATGTTCCACATGCCATACCATGGCAGTAGAACTATGTTACAGCAGCTTGATGACATTTTCTATCACAGTAGCACTTGTCTATCATTTTCAGGATTTCAGCCAGGCTAAGCATAGAGGCATGCGGCCCAAACAAGCTGTGCAGTGCTTAAACTTTGGATTTACTTCATGAAAAAATTATTATTATATTTTTTTATTTTTTACTCCTTTCCTCTTGCCCTACTGCTTCCATGCATGTAGGGCAAGAGTGCATAGATTTGGAGGTGTGCTCTTGAAGGCTGCTGCCTTCTATAGGTGTTTGTGATTTTTTTTTTATTTTGAGTGTCCGCGGACACTGAAATGTTAGCTATTTACATTTCAGTGTCTGCAGACACTCGTTTACTATATAATATTAGAGCCAGGCTCTAATATTATATAGTTTGGCACTCATCTGTGTCAGAAAGTGCCTTACAGCATTTTCAGAGTGAAGAGGGTGTGTTTTAGGTACTGGGACTGCTGACACACGCCCCCTGCTCTCGTTCCTGGTTCATGTCTATTTAGCTTAGATAGCAGTGTGCCTTCATGTGTATGCAAGGTGTGCTGCTATCCTAAATGGACATGAACCACTCCATGCAAGAATAGCCTTATTCTTGCACAGAGCTTTGTGAATCCAGGGGTATGTCTTCACCTATTGTGTGCAATTGAAATACTCAAGAGAAAAGGAATCAAATCAAGGACATTTCAACAATAAACATATTCAAATTAAAAAAGACAGTGTTGTTCTATGGATTGGATCATTTCAAGTATGTACATTTGCTATATTTATCCAACAACATTTGAAATATAGCTTCCATATGCAGTAAATCCCTTAATTTAAGCAAGTAAATCCCTTCATTTAAGCAAAGGTAGAAGACTGCGCAAAAGTCTACTTTTTAAATCTTCAGTATGATACTGTTCAAGCTGAATCTCATGCAGTAAATGTGGCATGTACAGCTGCTTTTTTCCCCAGTAAATACTTTAGACACATATGTCATCCTTCGAGAGTGTCCTGGCTATGTGTATAGCCTTAACCAGCATTATCACATTGATTCCAAAAGTTAATATCAAAAAGTGGTAGTATTCTTTCTGAGGTACTTTTTTTAATGCCATATCATCAAGGATGGTCAAGTATATAATTTTCTTTAAAGATTACATATTGATTTAGCATACTCAGGCATTTCAGCTCATTTATTCAGAGCTTCCCTGTGCCTGGCTTGGATACTTGTGACTACAAGACTTGGAGTGCATCTAAAACTATATGGACCTACAAAGCTGATAAAAGCATTTTTTTGCACTTGCTGCAACTATCTCAGTGCTATTTAACACTTCTGTGCTGTATTTATTGATTTAGTTGAATTTATCACTGTTTTTCTGCCTGCACTTGTTAAAGAAACACCATCTGTTTGTTACTGTAGTGCCCGTAGGTTGGTTTAACAGTATTCTTAGATTTCCTAACCTTCTCTGATACTGCAAAAGCTGTTCTGAGTTTACCAAAATTTTTCCAAGTTTTGCAAACTTTTTCTGGGTTTTTAGTTCTATGTTTGCACACTTTTTTCTGCACTTGTGAACATTTCTCAGGGTTTGTGAACTTATTTAAAAGTATTCCTGATAGTGCATGAGTTCTGTATTTTGTTGTAAAACATTTGTTACTGCAATTGAGCTCAAAACAAACTTGTTTTACATTAAGAGGGATTTTTCCACACTGATTGGGTATAGAGGGCTGATTTAACCCATTCAAGTTGGGAACTGCTAGTGGTAGGCTTACTGCATGTTTATCCAATTATTCTGAGGGCTTAACTGAGTAGAAGGCTTTCATCCTGCTGATATAAAAGTCTCTAATTTGCCCAGTGCTCAAACACAGTTATCAGAGACCTTGTATAAAAGCAAACCTCTCCAGTTTAAAATACTCTACAAGAAATGCTTTCCATAGTTTCCCACTATTCACAGCTGCTTCAAGAGATGCCAGTTTGTGCAGAGGACAACACTACTACAGGCCATCTAATAGCATACTACTAAACACTCTCACTTAGACCTGTAAGTGACTTTACCCTACTCCTTACCATCTACTAAGGACCTAGTATAATGGATAGGTGCTTCCCTGTCATCTGTGTTTCTGGCCTGGTGAATATGGGCATCCTGAGGCAATCTAGTAAATGCCTGATGTTTACTGGCAACCATTTAATTTTAGAACAGACAAACACAGTGTGTGGGAGGTGTAGATACACATTGCCATTGGAGGCAAAGCTCCAAGTTGTTAGCATTACACCCATAACACTCACAACCAACATTAAAGAACAAACACATAGACCCACATATACGGAGGTACTCACTTGCAATCTACCCAAATCTCCAAGACCTCCTAAAAGCGTCTTCAGTGGCCCTGCCCACATTAAAAAAAATAGCACCATACACACCACATAACTCTGAACATCATAGTAGCCCCACTTCCAAGCCCATAAGGCAACACACTGTACAGCCAAATATTCTATTGGAGATTCCATTGTAAGATGTACTGATGACCCCCTTACCAGGCTAAACAAGCAGAAGATCACAGTGAGCTGTCTGTCTGGAGCTAGATCATGCATGCATTTAGGTAATTAAACCACAAGTACCAGTATGACATGGTCATAGTCCATGTGGGTGTAAATGACCTAAGATGTACCTCACTAGACTATATGAAGAGAGAAATGATAGACCTGTCTGAATATGTGTCCCAGGTGGATATGAATCTAGCCTTGAGTAGCATCCTACCTTCACCAATGATGATGTCACAGTACCAGCAAAAAAATGATTGACTTCAACAATTGGCTTAGTTTCTGTTGCCACAAATAGGGGATCAAATGTCTTTCAGCCTGGGAGATGTGACCGACAAACCACAATGCTTTGCCAGAGATGGTTTGCATGTGTCACCACCTGGCATCTGGATACTGGTAAAAACATTATCTATCCTCATAGTGCCATTTTTTAGGCTGTTGCAAGTTGTTAAACCCTCCAACATAAAGAAAATCAATTATGACTACCTAAAGGTACTGCTGCTTAATGCTAGGAGTTTAAAAAAAAACTGTACTCCCTGGAAGCACTCCTCACCCTGGATAATGCAGACACGTGCAGTCATGGAAACATGGTTCAGAACCATAGCACCCCAGCTGTCAAAGGCTACAATGCCTTTCATATATTGCGATCCCCCTCACCTCAGGATAAAACAAAGGGAGGAGGTGTCTCAATGTTCATAAAGGATAAGTACACTGCTAAATTGGTCCAACAACATGACTCACTTGAGCTACTCCATGCAACTTACCACATGTGTGACCTCCATATCCTTGCTAGCTACAGATCCCCTAATATGAATCTGAAAAACCACATCTCCTACCTAAACCCACAGGAATCTCTTAGCATTCAGCCTAATGCCATACTTATGGGTGACTTCCACTACCCCTCCATAAACTGGAAAGCTTATATGACCCATAATTCACTTGCTCAGAGGTTTTTGGATTTCATCAATGCAAACATCCTGGGTCAACTAATTACATCCCCAACTTCAGGTACACATATCCCAGACCAAGTACTTATGAACATGGGGGGATGTTGCTCCCTCTCATGCATTAACTCCTCCTTGGTAAGATATGACCACAAAATGATCTCCTTTAGTATTAAAACTAACATAGAATCCCCATCAAACTCCAAACTTGATAAATACTTTGCTAAGGCCAATTACCTCAAACTACATGACAGCTTGATAAACTTCCAAGCCCCTCTGAACCCGGATGACACTTAGACCTCTCTGAGCTCTATGTAAAAGCACTGTAAAACCATATTCATAGCTACATAGAGAAGACAGTACATCTCCGAGTCAAACCTATGATTACTGGCAAAAATAAACCACCCTGATGGACCCCTACTATAAAGAGGCTATTCAATAAAAGGAGAAAAAAATCCTCTCCAAAGCGAATAAGGATAAGAAAAAACAGCGCAAAAAGATGCTCAGCAGTCTAAATAAACAAATTAAAGAGCTGGTCAAATCTGCCAAAGCAAACTATGAGGCAAAGATAGCCTCCCTGGTGAAAGATAACCATAAGGCTATTTTAATTAAGTTTTTAACCTCAAGAGAAACACTCAGCAATGTGCTAAGTTAATTATGAATGGCAGCACTTACACCCAGCCTGAAACTATAGCAAACCTGCTTGCTGACAAGTTCAGTTCAAACTTCTCTCCTAATCACATCCTACCACACCCAAAGAAATACCTGCAACCATCTTCCTTCTGGTCATTAAGAGGGAACAGGTTTTTACTGCACTCTCTAAAGCCAAAAACACAGCCTGTATTGGTCCCAGCAACATTTCAGGATGTTTCTTAAATAGCTTAAAACAGAATCTATCATGGCCACTAGAAACTCTCTTTAACTACAGCCTACAGATGGGCTTTGTCCAAGAGGAATGGAGGACTACAGCAGTCATCCTTCTGGACAAGGGAGGCCCATCCACTGACCCAGGGAACTACAAACCCATAAGCTTGAACAGTCTTATCTGCAAGGACATGGATAGAATTAACATGGAGCTGATCAACAATGGCATAGCAACTCTCCAAAAACTGGAACAGACCCATTTTGGCTTTTTCAAAGGGAGGGCTTGCCTGGTCAATCTGGTGGACTTTTTCAAGAATGTTACCAGGGCCATGGATGAGATAAAATGGTACACACTACTTATCTAGCCCTGGTGAAAGCTTTTGACACAATTCCCCACTTGGGGATCATAGATAAACTTACTGAGTTAGGCATAAACCCCTACATCATCAAATGGATAGCCAACTAGCTCACTGACAGGACACATGTTGCCTGGATGGGTGAATTCACTTAATTTATTTATTTTATTTATTTTATTTTACATTTGTTAACCGGGCTAGTCCAGCTGGATATACTTCCATTTTCAGTAGAGGCCCGTGGAGAAAAGCTCCAATAGTAACACAGCAATATAGTAACACACAAATATGTCTTGCACTATTATACAAAGAAAGGATGTTAAAATATTAAGTAATGAGTATTAATGGGAGGAAAATTATATTAATTACCTCTAATCTTACAGGATAGGGTAAGTCACTTTACAGTATGATATCTGTGGTAATATACAGAACACTGAAGTTTACAATCATGTCATAAGTTATTTAATTTATTAGTGATAGTTACTACTTCCAGAGGGGTATAAAAGTATTGACTGGTGAGAGGAGGCAGTATAGAAATACAGTAGAGAAAGCAGAGAATTAGTCAGGGTTGCATAACCAGTGTGCTTTGAGATGTTTCTTGAGCCTTTGTTTAAAGAGCGGCAGGAAGGGTTATAAAGTTAGATCGGGTGACAGAAGGTTCCAGTTTTTTCCAGCAGTATTGGAGAACAAGGAGTCACCAGCCAAGTTATTAGACTTGCTTATGCTAGCAAGAAGTTTGCTAGAGGAGCGTAAGGAGTTGAGATTCCTATAGGAGGTAATAAGGTTGGAAAGTACTGGGGTGTTGTTTGGTTGGTAGAATATCTTATGAACAATGCTAAGTTGTGAGAGTATCAAAATGTTTTTTAGTTTGAGCCAGTCTAGTTGCTGTAGGTTCTGACAATGGTGAGTTATAAATGGGTTCCCAGTGGCAAATCTGGCTATATTATTATAGGAGTTAGCTAGTTTGATGAGATTACTTTTTTTAGGTTAGTATATATGGGTGAATCATAAAGAAGAGTCGAGATTAAATGGGAGTGGCAACAGTAGTTCTGGATGTTGGAGTTAAGAAGGGTTTTATTCTATATAAGGAGCCCATTTTTCCATTTACTGTTTTAATGGAGTTATTAATATGGTTATCGAAGGTTAGGTTATTGTCAATTGTGATTCCTAGCAGTTTGGTGGTAGAGTCTGGGGATATAAGGGTGCCGTTATTGGATTTGTGTGAGAAATCTACAGGGGGGGACTTACTGTTAGGTGTAAAGAGTAAGAGCTTGGTCTTTTTGGTGTTCAAAAGGAGGCAGCATTTCAAGAACCAAGCCTCTACTGTGCTGAATACTTTCTGGGTTAGAGAATATAGTTCATATATAGAGTTGGCAGAACAAATGAATGTAGAATCATCTGCATATTGTATATAGGTGGCTTGAGGGATTGCTACATGGAGGTCATTGATGAACAAAGAGAAAAGAAGAGCTTCCAATAAGAAACCTGTTACTAGCTGTGTGCCACAGGGATCAGTGTTGAGATCCCGCCTGTTTGGTATATATTTCTCTGTAGTGAAGGCCAATGTTGGGGGCCTCTGGCTCACCAAGTTCGCTGATGACTGTAAGCTGGGAGTAATCATTGAATCCCCATATGATGTTGACATCCTACAAACAGACCTGAAAATGACAAATGACTAGTGCCAAAACCATGGTCTGAGAATAAATGCTAAAAATTGCATAATCATACCCTTTGGTAAATCAGATATCCCTGCAAATTCTAATATTGATAGCACATCCCTAAATGTTGACCCAGTGGTGAGGGATCTAGGAACTCAGATAGATAGTAACCTAAACTTTGACCACCAGGTAGTTACGGTAGTGAGGAAATCCTTCTGTGTGTCTCAACTTATAAGTAAAGGCATGGCATCAAGTTCAAAGGAAGTCATTGCGCAACTGTACTCGGCCCTCGTCAGACCCATAATTGAGTACAAAGCTCCCTTCTGCATGTGCCTAACCAGGAGCTTACACCAATTAGAGCAGCCCCAATCATTTCTCACTAAAAAATACAAAGCATAAGGTACATGTCTTATGTTCACTGAAAAGCCCTATCCCTTTACTCTATCTGATATTGTTTATTGAGAGAGGACTTATGGCTGAACTACAAGGCATTCTCTGATCCAGCCCTGATGAAAATGTTACATATTTGTAAGAAATATTATACAAGGGTTAGGTGTTCCATGGACCTAAACCTTATTTCTGACAGTAACAGAACATGATAGAGAGACAGATCCATATACCAAAGGCCACCTAATCTATGGGATAAACTTCCTATCTTCATAAAACAAAGCGCATCCCTCGCTATTTTCAAAAAGAATTTGGATAAATGGATGGAGAGCCATAAATTCAGTCCTGGGGTACAGCCTATGTCCCATATGGACAGAGGCTGTCTGTAAAATGACTCAGGGCTCCAACATCAAAAGACCCGCTCTGTGATAAAAACCCATCGCATGTACAGTCAAAACTAGCAGAGGGCTGCTTATTGAAATATCGGGACTCATAATGCTGAATCCTGACAAGCCAAAAAAAAGACTAAAAATGCAAGAGAAGAGAGAACATTGAACATCCATCTTCTCCTTTAAACTTGTTCTTTGCTGGGGCAAAGCTGCCCCTGCATCTCCCAGTGAGGGGATCAAGCCCCCCATACCCTCAAATTCTGAGATCCCCATCCCATAGAAAAAAGGGAATACTCGGAGCAATGGCAAACTCAGACTTAATAAATACAAGCACATATTTTTGGCCATTTGGTCTACTCATTACTGGATATGGCATTCCAAACCCCAATATTTCAAGTAGTTACTCTATCAGAATACAAATGGCAGCACTTATCCTGTTCATCAAGTTTTCCAGCCTACCAGATCATTTGAATCAATGGATTATGGACAGATTACTAATGGGATAGGAAAGGCTGATGGGTGTATCAATGGATGCCCAATGATCAATTGGTAGGAGTCTTATATATTTTATTTTAATCATGTTCATACAGTGATCTCTGAGTATTACACTTATGCTTTGCAGACTACATTGCTGACTTGGCTTTATGTGGAGGCTTTTCTAGTTGGTGAACATATGATTTCTTTATACTGGACATGGATAAGCCTTGTCCATGGTCCAGTTTTAGTTTGGATTGACAGGTCCAAGACTGACCAGATGGATTTGAGTCATTAGGTCACTTTAGACAAAGCTTATTGTCCATTAATATGCCTTATTCAGTGGACTTTGACTTTTCATATACTCTTCTGTGGGTTTTCCCTAAATGATTTTATATTTATGGTTTTGGCCTGGGTGCTTTTGACCCCCAGGGATTTAAACATGCTATTGCATAAGACACTGTTGATCATTTATGACATTGCATAAGCCATTAAATAGTCAACAATTGCGCAAAGTTATTCATCCCATAGTAGGGCTTTTGATTTAGCCATGGAATGCCATTCCATAGGCCTGTTCAAAGGACAGATAAATGATCTTCCAGCTCATTTTTAACTTACATTTGGTAGTATTTCCTTATATTTTAGTTGAACTATTGATTGATTGTTTTCATTTAATCTTACAAGTTTATGAAATTAATTGATTTTTAGGTCACTATTTTACTGTTCAGACAGTACAGTTAACTGGTATGGTGTCCACTTGGGTCTTGATCCCAGCTCTTGGGTTGTTATATGGAATGGTTTGGCTACCGACTTTTCAGCATCTCATTTAATAGAAAGGCCAGCCTCAATTTTTAATAACCTATCTTGGTGGTAATGATATCAGCAAAGTTTGAAAATGGCAGCTGTCATCCAGGATTTAGAGACTCCGTCACAGCACAACAGTTGCTTCCCAATTCCATGGTGATTTGGTCAGACTGACTTAGGATACAGCAATTAGGGCAACAGGCTTGAAATCATCCCATAAATTTACAAACCACAGGGTGTCCAGAACATTCCCTCTTTTGTTTTTTTTTCTGTTCTCAGACCCTGACATTTTACAGACAAAGACCTTTTTTTTTTCTTTTTCCTGATGGAATTCATCTTTGTGATATTGCTTGGTACTAGTTTAATTATCATTTAGCATAGCATTTAGCAAAGGTTGATTGTTGATTTCAGAAGATCTTAAGTACCACACAAACCTCTAGTGATGAAAGGGATGACAGTGGAAAGGGTCAAGAGTACAAAGTTCTTGGGTCTTCATCTGACGGAGGACTTATCCTGGTCAGTCCATGTATCCAGCACAGTCAACAAAGCTCAGCAATGCTTTCACTTTCTAGGGAAACTTAGGAAGGCAAAATTACCAAGCTCCATACTTCAGACCTTTTATAGGGGAACCATTGAAAGTGTCCAGACCAACAGCATTGTAGTCTGGTATGGGAGCTGTAGTAATCAGAATTGGAAGGCTCTCAAGAGAGTTGTAAGGTCAGCAGAAAGAATCATTGGCACCTCCCTTACTCCTCTGGAAGATCTACACAAATGCCGGTGCATAGACAGCACCAAAAAGATTTCCATTGATCCAACACATCCTGCCAATGGTCTGTACACTTGCCTATCCTCTGGCAAGAGATACAGAAGCCTGCATAGGAAGACCACCAGATTAAAAAACAGTTTCTTTCCGATCTCTGTTAGACTGTTGAACTCTTTGAAAAAAACAAACCATGGTGTCTGTTACATAACTAGCCTATCAAGGGGCTTATTTTATGGATGTGCAATAACTAAGTACAATACTAAGGTAGCTCACCTACACACTGAAGGACTGTAAAGTGCAATATACAAACTGTGCAATAATTGAGTCTAATCATAGATATGTTGCTATTGTTTCAATTTTACTTTGACAATATTACTTTCATATTGTTCCTTGTCTTTCTTGTCTCCTGTTCTGGGATGGGTGTGGGTCACTGCTGTCCTACTTTACTTACAAATTGCTACTTATTATATTTCAGCTGTGATATTTTATTAACTTTTCTCTATCTATATGTGCAACTGTTTCCTGCACTGAGAATGAAGCAATGTAATTTTGTTCAGCTACACTGCTTTGTAGTTCTGAATGACAATAAAGTTTTCTTTGACTTTGACTTGACTTTTGCAAAATTTGTTTATCCCATGTAGTGCTAGACAAACAGCATTAATTTAATATATAACAAACAGAAGAGATGGTTCATTATGTGGAAATAAAAGTAAATAATAACATAAATATTGTTCTATTCCATTCAAATATTTAGCTACAGTTTCATGTCATACATTATTTTTATATTGTATTGTTCTCCACATATAACTTTGCTACCAATTTTTGGATTCTCAGTAAATGTTTGCCCCTGTCTGATTTGTTTATTTCTCTGTAAGATTTTCAGTACAGGCATGGTTGTGAAAAATGGGTGCCTGCCTTCTTTGCAGCATAGTAGGTTGATATAGCACTGCCTACCCTTTTAAATTCCCTCTGCCTTTCCTGGTTTAGTTTCAGTGTTCATGACTGGGTGAATGAGTGTTGTATAATACTCCTCTGAAGTAGTTGGTTATACATGACTGAGGGATCATTGAGGGTATGTCACTCAGCTTGGGGGCTTAGACAAGCTGACCCTTGTAAGCTGCCTGGTCAGAGGCTGTTCAGCATGCTGAAGCCTCAGAGATTGTTTATGACTCTTTTATGAAAGAATTTACTTGTTGGCATTTGATGTTGGTGGTTTCACCTATTTTCAAATTTATACTGTTATCTAACAAACTGGTCACAAAGACATTACTGTGTGTCATGCATCTGTGATTGAGAACCAGGCTCAGGGGGCAAGCTTTAATTGCCTTGCAGGTATATTTGTACTCGAGTCCACTGTTGTTGAAGAGGTGATGTCCTCTCCCTGTCTCATAGATATTTACTGAGGAGTCTGCGGCTTTGTGCCTCAGAAGTGGCAAGGCAGCTGTTAATTTTCCCTGACAACCCCTACTAACCAAATGGGACAGTTACTGCAGGGACTTCTCACCTTTTCAAATCTCCCCTGCCTTTCCAGGGCCAGTGCATTAGTGTTTGAAAATGAATGCGTGAGTGGTTTATAACACTGCACTGATGTATTTGATCATGATTGGCCGAGGGAGCACTGAGGATATGTCATTTGGCTTGCTGTCTCTCATGCTGCCTGGTCAGAGACTTTTTGGCATTCTGAGTCTTCAGAGACTGTTTATGACTGTTTTATCAAACAAATTATTTGCTGCGTTTGATGCTGATTACTTATAAATAATTTATAAGTAAACTTTTAAAATAATTTTGTTATCTAATAAACTGGCTTTACTCTGTATTTGTTTATTGGAAGCTGGGTTGGGAACAAGAACTTATTTTTCAAATTCGTCTTTCTTCATTCTGCCATCAATGTTATTCAAATCTAATTGGGCATTTGATTTTCAATCATTTTAACATTTCTGTCTATTTAAAGCTATTATCTTGAAGAGTATCGAGTTTAGATTGCAAGTTCTTTTTTATTCTTTTTTAGCCCTCGAAGTCAAGAGAGTACCATTTTTTCAAGGACTGATCTCCATGTATGAATTTTGAGGAACTGATTTGTGCTGTTCCTTTGGAGAGAAGTTTCAATGAAATTTGACAGGAAAATGTTTAAAACTTGATATTAATATTCTGGTGACTCCGAATAGTTGTTCGTGATTAATTATAGAAGCACATTTTACACAGTTTTTGTACTACTTTAGAACAATTTAGTACAGTTTCATGAATTTCAGGTAGAAGAGATGCATGCTACAGCACTGTGAATCAGTTTTAGTAAACATTAAAAGTGATTGTCAGTAGTGCCACTAGTGAGATTGTGTCACTATTGTATCAGTACAACTTTAAAAGCTCCTGTCTGTGGTGCTACACTGCAGCAGTTAAGCTTCATTTTACCATTATTAAATGTCTAGGTTCATTGGCTATTGAAAGGCATTTCCATTACTTAAAGGCTGTATTCAATGATGTTTTCACAGTCTACTGGCAAGGAAAATAAGATGTTGTCATCAAACAGTGAATGGCACCTTAATGTGACTGAAACAAATGAAAAGGGGGTGTGCATTTATAAATAATCACTGTGTGTGTGTGTGTGTGTGTGTGTGTGTGTGTGTGTGTGTGTGTGTGTGTGTGTGTGTGTGTGTGTGCTGCAGAAAAATACATTGGGGGCCTGTGCCTATAAGTATAAAGAAACAATGAAAGTATGAGTGAAATATTTACTAGTTTAACATTTGCCAAACCATTCACCGTTGTAAAATAAATAATGTCCTATCTTGTGTAAATTCTATCTCATTAAGATTTACAAATGTCTAGCTGAAACCTATTTACATCAATGCTTTTAATCAGTGTACCACACGTGCTCTGAAAATACATCTACATTTAGAAAACAAATCATTTTGATTAAGAATGATTATATCACTATCAGAGAAGGCGCATCCTCAGCATTCCTGTACTTCCAGAAGAGTTTGTAAACAGGTTTTTAACACATATACATCAATACTATACTACTCAATAAATTGTAAGGTTATAAAATCTTTACAGGGCTGCATTATATCAGATTTAGTGTCTGTAACTATCTTATTCCAATCCTGCAGTATTGCAGCTGAGACCAGCACACTAGCTGCTTAGCAGCATCCAACTCCTGATCATGCAATTATTGAAATCGGAATCTACTTTATTGATTAAACTTTTTATGTTGCATGTCATATACAAACATTTTATTGTAACTAAAAAATCATGTGCAAACAGTTTTTGTTGCCATCTCATTTCACTGTAATTATGCTCTCAATAAATAAATTTACTTTAGTTACTTTAGTGGAACTACGCTTATCAAGTACAGTAAACTTGTATTGGTATGTACTGTAGGCTTAACAACTCTCCAGTTATGTCCTAATTTTCTGTCATGTGACCTAGAATTCTAATGATGTAATTGTTAACATATACAGTCTGACAGACTGTAATAGCTAGGAGTTTTCTGTAGTCTGTAGCAGATTTCAACATATAGATGCAGTACAATAAATCAGTCAGTCAGACAATAAATTACCAAATAAAGGCAGTTATATTTAAGTAAAAGCAAATTAGAGCAGAATAATATTCCTTGTAAAGTGTATAATGGCTAGCAAACAGTTTAGTAACATAGATGTAATACTAATAGGTCTCTATCATAGGATAATAAAAAGCACATCTTTCCAAATGTGGGCTGTCCTCACAAAATCCATCCTTCAGTACCTTAGCTGCAAGTTGACCTCACTGAAAAGTGAGACCCAAGTCAGCTATGCACCAATCCCTTCATGTTTTCCTCTGTTCAACCACCCTGGGAAGTAGATTTGAAGATTAATTGGTATCATATCCCCATGAGATGAATATGATTTCTCATCTCATTTTAATGATACTTTTATAATATATAGTCCCAGTTTCTTCTTTTCACACTCTGTCAGTTCAACTTGACCTGATTCTCAAAATAATGCTTCAGTCTTCATTGTTGTTAGGAGGAAACAATCTAGGAGCTGCTACTCCCATTTTTTTTTTTGGAATGAGGTTATAAAATGTGAGTTCCATCAATTTACTAACTCAAAATTCAGTTATACTTTCCTTTCTGACCTCTTAAAACTCTCTACTTAAATAATTATATGAAAATATTTTCAGTATATTTCCTTAAGGCCCTATATATATATATATATATATATATATATATATATATATATATATATACATACACACACACACACACACACACACACACACACACACACACACACACACACACACACACACACACACACACACACACACACACACATATAGATACATATAAATATGTTGGTCTGATCAACAATTGTTTCTGCTGTTTGCTCAGACATAACTCACTGGAATGGCACATAAACTGTTTTCTGCTGAAGAACTTCAGTCGACACACTTCTCTCATTACAGTACAGACCCTTTGTAATGCCTTTTATCTAACAAATTCTAAAGTCACTGTACTGTGCCTGTTCCAAATTTCCACAGCTTAACTTGGTCTATCAGTCAATAGACAAACAGGCTCCAGTCAAACAATGGAATAACTGTTGTTTCTGTTTCTATGATCCTATGAATGCACCATAATTTCAAAATGTTTGAGCTTTAATATGTAAGAAAAAGAACTAATTGCCCTATTACTGCTAATGTCCTAAACACTTAAAAGCTACATGGACGTTCCTTCAGCCCTTACATAAGCTATTTATGTCCATGAAAAAAAAATCTCTGGCAGTTCTGTAAGTAAGTTATCATAAGTTGTCATCCTTCATTTAAATGCTATATGTCAAACTGTATCTGTAATGAGATGTAGTTTCTGTTCTCCATTTTATGGCATACAAGATAAGGAGGATTTTTTTGTGCTGGTTGAATGATTGTGTTTTGCACATTGCAAAATCACATTGTATATTACAGAATTTAAGTCCTTCCATTTTTATTCAAGTACACTGTATTATACATGTATTATATGTGTTTTGTGATCATTGGTATCTGAGCCAAAGGATCTTTTCTATTTGAATTAAAGCCCTGCAACCTTCAAGCAACAACCCAAACTACCTGTTATGGACACTCCATCTGAACACTGACATAAGCACCTCTCTGAGCCAATGGATCTTTTCTATTTGAATTAAAGCCCTGCAACCTTCAAGCAACAACCCGAACTACCTGTTATGGGCACTCCATCTGAACACTGTCATAAGCAGTTCTCTGAGCCAATGGATCTTTTCTATTTGAATTAAAGCCCTGCAACTTTCAAGCAACAACCCAAACTACCTGTTACAGACACTTCATCTGAACACTGACATAAGCAGTGTATGTGTTAATTTCAAAAAAACAAAGAGGGACTAATCTGCTTAATTTGTTTAATACTTTGTGAATTCCTAATACAGTTTGACTTGCACACTGCGCAGACTGTTAGCTTTCCGGTATAGCAAGAAAAACGTAAGCCAGTTAACAGGATCCCCCTCACCCTATACTTGCTTTACTCTGCAGAAGTACTGAATTGAAGTGTATTCTTTACAAAAAAATGAATGCAGTTACCTACAGAAACATGCTATTCATAAGGTAAAACAGTAGAGAGTCTGCTGAAATTAAACAAAGTTACGTACAGAAACGGGCTGTTTCTAAGGTAAAACAGTAGAAACCTGCAGTTGTTTGCTTTGTGGTTAGCCCACCCCGGAAACCATTACATCGCCAATTAGACATCAGATAGCAGCGTGATCTCTGAGACAAGAGTTTACAATTAGGAGTGGAAAAGTGTGCCATTTTTAAAGTGTCTTCCTTATCCCTGCTACAGTCCAGTATGCGTGTGCTAGCCAAGTAAGTTAATAGTTGTTTATCTGCACTATTTGCTCTATTTTTTGTTATTTTTTTACATGTTTGCTTAATAGTAGTCAAAACCCTGATCACTAGGATTGGTTATTATAGCATATACTGAATAATCACTAAGTGGCACCAGTGACTGTGTTGGTGTGTATAACATTGTTAGCTGTGTCTGATATACGTCTTGAGCAGTTCCCTTTTGTTAGTTATGAGATAATCAGATTGCAGATATTGTAGTATACACTATCTGTGTAGATATTGTAGTTCTGTTCCCTTTTGCTAGTAATGACAAAATCTGCTTGTAGTTATTGCAGATGCAAGCCTCGTGTTTGTTAAAGTGTGGCTGAATGCTCAGTATGTGTGACTGGTTAGCGGTAAACCACTGTATAGGTAACAAGTTACTGGCTGCACCTGCTGCATGTTTTCATGTACTGTTATCTGGTATCTCACTGCATCTCTCTGTCTCATCATTTTCTTAGTCTCTGAGCCAATGGATCTTTTCTATTTGAATTAAAGCCCTGCAACCTTCAAGCAACAACCCGAACTACCTGTTATGGACACTCCATCTGAACACTGACATCAGCAGCATATGTGTTAATTTCAAAAATCAAAGAGGGACTAATCTGTTTAATTAGCTTAATACTTTGTGAATTCCTAATATAATTTGGCTTGCACACTGTGCAGACTGTTAGCTCTCCAGTATAGCAATAAAAACATAAGCCAGTTAACAGGATCCCCCTCACCCTATACTTAGTTTACTCTGCAGAAGTACTGAATTGAAGTATATTCCTTACAAAAATTAAATAAAGTTACCTACAGAATCATGCTGTTCATAAGGTAAAACAGTAGGACGTCTGCTGAAATTAAACAAAGTTACTTATAGAAACGAGCTGTTTCTAAGGTAAAACAGTAGGAAGCCTGCAGTTGTTTTCTTTGTGGTTAGCTGCAGAAGTACAGAATTGAAGTATATTCCTTACAAAAATTAAATAAAGTTATCTACAGAAACAGGCTGTTCATAAGGTAAAACAGTAGGACGTCTGCTTAAATTAATCAAAGTTACTTACAGAAATGGGCTGTTTCTAAGGTAAAACAGTAGGAAGCCTGCAGTTGTTTGCTTTGTGGTTAGCCCTGCTCCGTTCGCCCTCGCTACCCTCGGGCTCACTACACTCCCCTACCCTGCCCCCAATTCCTACATGCCCCACTACCTCTAATTTTATATCTAACTAACCACTCCCACTACTCCCTCAGTCAATTCCTAAGCTATACTACTCTCTCTCCTTACCTACAACTACCAATTACCTTACCCCTCCTACTCACTGTCCACTTATTCAACCCTTAAAGATGTACTCTATCATTAAGTCAGCACGCCCTCTAAACCATCTAACACTACTTATATTCCTCCCCATTCTACTAGGTGCATACTACCAAACCACCTATGAAAAACAATACCTCCTCAGCTATGACTACCCCAAAGCCCGGACCACAACTTTCCTACCCAGTTGCACTATCCCAAATAAACTAGACCTTAATATTCCAATCTACTACAAGCCATTTAACAATCACACAAATAAAGCTAAAGATTTACCTACCTCTACTAAAACTAGGCACTATCTATACTTAATTCTCAAACTAACCAAACTTATAGCAAGTATCCAGGCTACAATTCTAAAGGATGGAGACATTCACCCTAACCCAGGCCCACTAATTAACACCTGCAGATTCAACAATCCCACTGTTCCCATCTACCTCCAGCAAAGATCCTTATCTAATCTTATGGTAATTCATCTGAACATTAGAAGCATTAAAAACAAACTGCAGGACTTATATGCTCTCCTAGCTACCTATAACCCAGACATTCTTGGTCTTTCAGAAACCTGGCTAAATCTTGCCATAACAGACAATGAAATTCTCCCTCCAGGCTATAACATTCTAAGGTCAGACCGTATAGGCAACAAGGGTGGAGGGGTAGCACTTATATATAAAAACACCCTTGAAATAATTAAAGTAGCCCCTGACCTTCCCACATGTAATAATGCAGAGATCTTAACTGCCAAAATTAAAATTAACAATAGACAACATATCAATATTGTCTGTGGATACATTCCCCCAGGTAACAATATAGCTACCTTAGAAGGTATTCTCAATGGACTATCTAACACTAATCCCCAAGAAGCTATTATTCTAGGGGATTTTAACATAGACTGGAACCTATGTTCCTCACAAACCCCAACCACCCACATTAACCTATATGGATTCTCCCAACTAATAAAATCTCCCATTAGATTCAATCAAAAGAGTAGCAAAGGAAGTGTCCTAGACTGGATACTCACTAACAAACAACCTCAGAACTATATCTCGGGAACCCTCCCAGATGACTTAAGTGATCACCCCCCATTCTTTATCATAAAAACAAAACTAATAAAATCCATCAGCCCATTTATCAGACAATCAGGAATAAAAATAATTTCAATCCCTACAGCTTCCAATGTGATCTAATTCATTGTATCTGGACCATACTCCACCATTTGCCTTTAGATGAAGCCATAAATTACGTTAATTCCACTTTTCTCTCTATCCTAGACTCACATGCACCCCCACGTACTTCCAGAGCTAAACCTAAAACAGCACCTTGGCTTACTAAAAGTACCAAAATAAAGATTTCTGAAAGAAACTCAGCCTGGTCCAAATGCAGAACCACCAAATCTGTATCTGACCAGCTCTACTACAGGCAACTTAGGAATGACACAAAAAGAGCTATTCTAAAAGACAAAAGAGATTACTTCCATAACCTACTAACTAAGCATCAAAATCAACCACAAAAGTTTTGGGCAGGTATAAATAAAATATTAAGGCCTGGCAATGTTACCACACCAACCCCCTCTTCTCCGGCCGGGACTAGCACTGTCAATCTACCAGATACTTTCAATAACTTCTTTACTGATACCATACTCAGCCTAGCCAAACAGCAAACAGACATCTCTACTGATGGTCTGGAACTAAATGTCACCAATGACGAGAAGACCTTTAGCTTACAACCTATCCCCACTAGTTACATTAGAAAACTCTTGACTAAAATTAAACCAACTATCCTTGCTGTTGACCAGCTTCCAGCTGAATACTTACAACTGGCAGCTGATGTCGTTGTTATCCCCTGTCTCGATCCTAATAAATAGGACAATCACTGAAGCCACCATTCCCAGCATCTGGAAGGTATCACAAGGCATACCTCTGCATAAAGGTGGAAACTCTTTAGAGTTATCCAACTATGGGCCCATAGCCATCCTCTCCCCATTAGCCAAGATCATGGAAAAGTGTATTCATAGCCAGCTTATTCACTACTTAATCCAGAACAAACTTCTCACAAACTCACAGCATGGCTTTAGACCCTATCATAGCACCACAACAGCATTGCTATCATTCACAGACACCATCAACCAGCATAAGAACAAAGGTAAAATCTCATTGGCTGTCTTTTTAGACCTTTCTAAAGCTTTTGATATGGTCAATCATAACAAGCTAATACTCTCTCTTCTTAAACTTTCCTTACATAATCATATTATCAACTGGTTTCAACATTACCTTCAAGGTAGAAATCAGGCAGTGATCTGGCAAGGTAGACTCTCCACCCTTCTACCAGTTTCATTAGGAGTTCCACAAGGCTCCATATTAGGCCCTCTACTATTTTCAATCTTTGTTAATGACCTACAGTCAGCCACCCCTAAAGCTACCTGTATACAATACACAGATGACTCTGCTTTGCTCTGTTCAGCCAACTCCCTCCCATAACTCCAGTTCCAGACCCAGAAAACATTTAACTTAGTTGAAAGCTGGTTCTCTAGCAGACATCTACTACTAAATACTAACAAAACCAAGTTATTGCTGTTCTTCCCAGCCCATCGCTCCCCTCAGGTCACCTTCAGAATCACACCTAACAACGGTACCATAAAATCCCCTGATAGCCACACCAAACTACTTGGGGTACTACCTGACAATAGTCTGAAATTTGACCTTCATGTTAAGCAAATAATTTAAAAAACAATAAAAAACTGGGCTCACTATACAGAAGCAAAGCCTTCTTAACCCCTTTGGCCAGAACCAACACAGCACACACCCACCTACTTTCCACTCTTCTGTATGCCTCCCCTATTCTCCCTAACCTCTCTAAAACCGAACTAAATAAATTGTCTGCTACAACCATATCACTAGATTCTCTACAGGGGCTACCTACTGCACACATCACTGTCAAAATCTAAAACTACTAAAATGGCTCAAGTTCCCCAACCTGCGTCTCTACAATCATCTTACAGTGGCCCATAGAATACTTAACCAACCAGACAGAGTTCCGGGTATACAATTAATTAATTACCCTTACATCAGTACCAGACCACTGAGCTCTATTAATAAATTAATGGTAAAAACCTCTAAATCCTGCAATCACGCCGGTGACTCAGTATGGGTTCAGGCACCTAGGCGGTGTGACAACCCACTGTGAGACAGCTGGATGTGGACACATGGCAGTATGGCAGTTTAGCTGCAGTGCCAAATGCCTGCAGACAATTCCCTGTGGAAATAAAGGAACCCCCTGCACCCTAACCATAGGTGTGAGACACAAACCCCCTATGTGATATACACTCTACACCCCCCTAGAAACCACCATGTGCCACTATCACTGTAACATGTGCCTAGCATAGGATGCCAAGTGGGTATCAAAGTGGTAGAGTGAAACCTGTGTAGTGTGGGCAAAGCCTTTATTAACACAAAATGTAAAGTGATGTTTGAAGTGCTTGGTGCATACTAAACCCTGATATAATCATAACTTATAGAAATGTGCCACAGCACGGAGAAAATCCTGCACATCACTATAGTCACACTTATGTTGCAAGATGTGTTTTAGACGACGCTCCCTTACAACAATAGCCTTCCTACGTGGTGTCACAGGCATTCCCCGCAACAGAGATTCTCGTCGGGTATCTGTTAAGTTCTGTTCCTGATGCAGGACAGTAAAAAGGTCAGATAGCTGCACAGTAGGTCGTCTCAGTAACACTTTCAGCTGACGATGCCATGCCTCTACCTGGTTATTAGTCCACGGGAAATCCATGCCAGAGACATCACAAACATTCCAGAACCTCAACGGATAGGATGATGGTAGTCGTTGCTGTGAAGAGCAGCGGGATTCATACTATGATGATCCAGGAATACGCCAATAGGCTGTGCACATTCAGGTAACGTAGCCACAATGTCCAAAAATGCAGGGACAACATCTTCCACTGGTAGGAATGCCAACGCATTAGCTTGCGACAGCTATAGAAAAAGCAGTGTCAAGGTGGTTATGCTGGATCTGGCACCAAATGATCTGTGCAAAGTGGAAAAGGCACCCTTTCAGAATACTCTTAGGGAATGCCTTACGGCTGGCTCAGATCGCTGCCTTCTCAAAATCAGTCATTATATACTGTGGAGCCAGGGAACACTCCTGTTCTGCAGCCATACTCTTCAGTATCTCCCACATACTGTTGCATGCAGACTCTGACTTCCTTGTCATGACATAGTACACCAGGAGGACAATCCTTGTTGAGGTGGGGGTCCCAATACAGCCATGTAATGTATACAGCTGACGACATATATCATCCCGTGTAGGGAAGGTGCCATCTCCAAGAATGATGTCAGATCTACACAGATCACATAGATTCTGTGATGTTGTAAGTAGAACCAAGGAATCTGTCCCATCCATATCAGATCTTCTACGGAGGATAAAGCTGCCACTACGGAGTGGATAGTGGCTGACATCAATATCTGCGAGTGTTACTGGAGGTGTGGTCATGGATGTCCGTGCCCTCTGACGTACCCTGGTTATGCTACGACACAATGTGGCACGGCAAGGCATCTCCTGAAGTACATTTTCATCTGCTGTGCCTAGGACACTCTACATTACCAAGCTTGGCAACTCATTGCCGGTTACTGCCCTCTGCCGCAGTTCTGCTCGCAGTGTAGCAACCTGGGCTATTGTTGCATCTGGCCCGTGCTGGTGAGGCAGTGATTTCAGCAGTTCCTCCCCCTCTTCCTGCCGAACAGTGATGGCACGACCTCTGCAGGCCTGTACTCTCCGCTCAATACATGCCCAGTACTGTTTAGGCAGCACTTCACGCTCCAAATGGTAGAGGTATCCCTCCACTACCAGCATTGGTTTGCCCCGTTGGCTGGGCACTGTGCTGTATCTGTTGCCAAGCTGACCAGGGCTATACAGGTACATAGCTTCCATCATGGTAACACCACTTGTTGATGGCCTCTCAGTATCCATCACGGCAAGTGTAGCTGGGAACTGGATGTAGAGACGTCACTGCTACAAATCACTATCAGATGTTACAATACTTGCTATACACTGCCCTGTGTTGGTCCCTGTGTTGTAGTGCAGCCTGCAACAGTTCACTGTGCAGCTGTCAGTACTCCACCTTGGTCTGACTACCTGTTGTGCTATGGAGACACTATATGCAGTTTACACAGCCATGGGGCTAACAAACGTTTGTACTGTGGTAAGCATCTACACGGCCTGCTTTAAACACAGTTTCTAGGTGTAGTGCACATGTCCCCTTTAAATCCCAGTTGTTCCTGCTAGCCAATCAGGGTGTGGGGCCCAGTCTCAGTTTCAGTGACAGAGGTTACATAGGGAAGTTGCTCAGTGTTGCACCCTTGACTGCCTGCATGGGCCTGCATACTTCTGTACCTCAGCCCCAGTAGACACTGGATGGGTCTTCCAGACCCTGCTATACACTCATGCTGCTGTGGACTAGGTGTGGGGTTGACACTCCTGTCTGACAGTGTTCCTAGGTTCAATGTTCCCACCTGCCATTGCACTAGGGGGGCTGTACCAGAACAGATGCTTTGTGCTGCAATCATGGCTTTACATCATTATGTCTGGGACATGGAATGGAAATATTCCCAATACTGATAACCACTGGCACATTATGTGTAAAGTGCTGTGACTTGTTTGGTAGCTGTTACTCTAACAGGTCCTACAGCAGCATGTGCTTCCTAAGGGGTATGGAGTTTGAAACTCCTGTTTCTGTTGCACTCCACTTCCTATGTGTGCTATTTCATCTGCATTACGTTTGCACACTTCAGGGTTACTACATCTATTCTGTAAATGTGGACTGTATTGACAGGGACATACTATATGTTAATGCGCACGTACAAAGACTCTGCTGCAGCTGCAGCTAGTATGGATTATATTCCCGGCTTTCTGGGACTGCTTACTGTTCGGGTTTGTCTGGACTTCAGCTGATCTACTGGTAAGTTGTTTCTTATTATACTTTTATTTATTTACCTGTGTACTGTGTATATGTGGGGCATTTGTGCTTGTATGCTTTACTTTGGAGTATTTCAGTTGCCGTGTGTTTGAATTCCGCGCTTGCTTACTGTTTGGGTTTGCAGCGTAGCTGCTTTAGGGGTTATCGCTATTTATGCATTTTCCTACCGACGTGGGTTCCAACGGCAGCTCTGTATTTTGGCCGCACCGCTCTACAGTCTAGTGGTGCCGTGGCCTTTTTGTTTCGGCGTTGTAGCTCGCAGGCAATCGTCTCGCGATCTACACACCGGAACCCCTCAGTATTCTCCAATTACATAGCAAAAATTTGGAACTCACTTCTTCCTGAATTATCCCTCGAACCCCCCTCTAACAAAATTTAAGATTGCAGCAAAAAAATATTTCTCCATCCACTGGATATGTTCCTGCTCTAGCCCAGGTTACTCTCCCTCCTCAGGCTACCTCTCTATTATGCTCATTGCTTTATGTTCCTGCTCTAGCCCAGGTTACTCTCCCTCCTCAGGCTACCTCTCTATTATGCTCATTGCTTTATGTTCCTGCTCTAGCCCAGGTTACTCTCCCTCCTCAGGCTACCTCTCTATTATGCTCATTGCTTTATGTTCCTGCTCTAGCCCAGGTTACTCTCCCTCCTCAGGCTACCTCTCTAGTATGCTCCTTGCTTTAGATTTTTCTCTTCCTCATTTCTGCTGGCATTTCTACTCAGCTATTATATTGCTCCCTGCACCTTACTACCCAAACTTACTCCCTAATTTTATCTCAGCTTATTATCTCCTGCAATCTACTATTAATTGTTATCTGAACTGTTGGTATTATATTTTTAACCATATTTGTTAAATTATTCTTGCATTTCTGGAGCTTTTCTCCCCGGGCCTCCACTGCAATGGATATGTATCCTGTTGGACTTTCCCAGTTAACAAATGTAAAATAAAAAATAAATAAAATAAATACAACAGTTTGTTCCCCAAAATAATTGCCATCAATCTACACTAAATGTGTGATATAAGTACAATTAAATATAAAGCAGCTGAGTTTTCTCATTCATTGTAATGATCCGCTCAGTATTGTTTATTTAATCTGTTGTGCATGTTTGCAAATGAGCATTGGTAGAACACAGTTCTTATGATTAAACGTAGCTTTGCCACCATCTCAACTTTGATCTCTGCGACATTATTATTTTTCTGATTTTGCCAAAGATGATGCATTGGAAAAAATAACCCTGCTCACTGTAACTGTTTCAAAAGATTGCAAACTTGTCACAGTGCTTGTTTTCTGAGTTTTAGGGGTGCGCTAGTATTGCAGATATTATAATAAGAATGTAGCCAGCAAACCACCTGCTGAAATTTGAGAAGTGCAACTCTTTCTGACAGCAGTGTTCACTGCTGCCCACCCAGCTGCATTATACCTCAGAATAACTCACTTATCATTGCTGTATACTAATTAATGTCTTTAAGTGCTGGACCGGGGCAAAGCTTGATGAACACTGTAATTAGTTCTACATTACAGTCATCAGCCAAACCACTGATTTATGATTATTAGAATAATAAACTTTGATTTTCAGGACATGAAATTCCTGTAATTGCCTCATTGATTGTATGTCCTTATTTCTGGGATTGCATGATTTTACTTAAAGCACAAAGAGTGAGAACAGAGAGACATGAAAAATGCAATAAAATGAACCTGTCTGAAAGAGGAGAAAAATGAATTTATTGAAAATGTAAGTCTGAAAATTTAAGTATTTGAGAAGGCAGTTTTGAAATTATGTAACAATTTTGTACAAGTATTCACCTAATTAACATTCTAGAATCCTTCTAGCTCACTGAGGAAAGACGTAACAGATGATTTGATTCATATATTTTCTAGATTTGCATTTTAAAATACTTGCTTACCAAAGCCAGTTATTTTACTCATAAATCTAATACACAGACTACTCAAGTTAGCAAATGTACAGGTCGTTGACTCAGGCTGGTGTTTATAGTTGCTTGTGCAAATGGTATTCCTGATGACTACAACAAAGCAAAATTACAACTTTGGAAACTTGGGATATGCTGATGAAGAATTTGTATCTGAAAGCTTTGTGTTACTTTTAATAAACTGTCAGCATATCCAGAGTTTTCAAAGTCTGTAGTTTTGCTTTGCTGCAGTTTTCACATTGGTTTACAGATCTGGTTCCCCTTTGTATTGATCCGTTTTTGCTGCTTATATACCTAACGATTACAAATAAGCATAACAAAAGTGAGATTCATAGAGGCCATTTATGTTAATGCAAAAGGGCTTAAAAATAATGAGATGTAAATGAAAAATATTGTAAAGTGTAATATACTAACAAGGTGGCTATGTAAGTTATAGTCTGACATCAACCCGATGTGCACATCTGTTGTTAAAAGTGATTCTTCACCTTTGATATTGAAGTTGCAGTCCACACACTTACCCCCAGCCATTGGTTCAGTATTTGTCTGAATATGCACAAGAACTTCCCTGACACACAAATGAATTATTTCTCCCAGCAACCCCTTCATAAGTTTGTCTTAGGTATACACAAGCACTAAAATGAAACAAATAAAATTATTTTGCACAGCGATTACTACAGTAGGCTGAAGTATGCAAAAGCAATTCCTTGATGCACAATTAATTATTTCCCCAAGCAACCCCTTCAGTAATATGACCAAGTATGCACAAACTCCAAAATAAAACAGTTTCCCAAGCAATCCCTTAAAGAGTATGTCCAGGTATGCACAAGCACCAAAATGAAATATTTCCCCAAGTGACCCTTTCAGCTATATGTCTCAATATGCACAAGCATTAAAATGAAACATTCACCAAGTGACCCATTCATTAAAATTTCCTGGCATGCCAAAGGACCAAAATGAAACATTTCCCCAAGCGATCACTTAAGGAGTATGTCCAGGTATACTCAATCACCAAAAATGAAACATTTCCCCATGCAGCCCTTGGTAAAACGTCCTAGCATGCACAAGCACCAAAATGAAGCACTCACCCAAGCGATCCCTTCAGTAAAATATCCAGGTGTGCAAAAGCACCAAAATGAAACATTCACTCAAGTGACCCCTTCACTAAAATGTCCAGATATGCACAAGAACCAAAATGAAACATTCACCAAAGTGACCCCCTCAGTAGAATGTCCAGGTATGCATAAGCACCAATGTCTCCTTCCATCTCCGTACTCTCCTGGAAAATTACTGCTTACTGGTATAAGTTCAGGGCTATTTATGCACTTGGTATGCAAATTAGGTCATTACAGATTCACGTCTATGAATCATACTCATATGCATATGCCTAAGGCCTCTCCCTATCACTTGTGAATAAAGCATGTTAGGCTTTTGTAATGGGAAGGAGCATTTTAACAACAACTTTTTCACATTTCTGTACGCATGCTAAAAGTCTGGGATTTGCATATCCACTTAGCACCATTTTCAGGTTACCACTATGAAAAGACCCAGACTGTGAAAATGGTCCTCAGTTTTTACATCTGCAATCCAGTTTTTACACGTTTACCTTTCATAGCATATACTGTATTATGAATGCAATTCTTACTTATTTTCTCAACCTGACCTGCTTTATGCATAAATTACAACATCTTTACAGAATAAATATGGACAAAGACAAAAGTAATGTGAGGATGAAGGCCCCAAATCATGGACAAGTTAAACATATTACTCTATTTTACTAATAAAGTTAATAAAACAATGTTTACATTAATATCTATTTTCTAAAGAATAGTAAGTATAAAACTGCAATTCTTGGCATTATTGTTTTACTATAAGTCTCAGTGATTCACCAGAAAATCAAAAAAAAAAAAAAAAAAAAAAAAATACAAGTCAAACATATAAGGCAACTGTCAGCGGTGACAATTCAGAAACATAGCTTCATGTGAGATTATTCATTTTATTTTTGGTATATAAAAAACTATTTACGATTTTTATACTTTTTGGGTCATTTAGCCACCAACCATAGGTTCTGATCTCTTGCATTCACCATAAGTATGTTATTGTATCTAATCATCATTACGGTGCATAGCTCAGGTGACTGACGTTACGTCCTGCTATGTCGAATATATCAAACTATGGGAGTCAATGTAATCAGTTTCAAGTTTCCTGTTTGTTCGCTGCTGCAATTTTCAAGATATTGTTTCAATGTTAAGGCCGATCAACAGATGCGATTTCAAGGTTTCAGTAGTAAACCTATATATATATATATATATATATATATATATATATATATATATATATATATAAATTTATATTATACACATATGCAAATTTTATCTATGTGTATATTAGTAATCAAAAAGATCAATCTTCTAAAAAATTTTAAGTTATATCATTTACTTATTCTTTAACATTTGTTTTAGACCCTGGATAAATATCAGCTGTTAAAGATATAATCCATGTATACTCCGCACATCCCATTCTAATACATAAGTTACCATCTTTCCTGTTTGTAAGAATTAACTCAAGTACCATAAATTTACAAACAAGTTCTGAATCTGTCTCAACTATATGCTTATATGTCATTAGTATCTATCTGGCATTTTATATCTGAAATTGTTCATGCATACACACTCTAAATTTTGTATTTGTCTTCCCAACATAAGGTAATGTGCACATTTGGCATAAAGCTATATATATTTAATTAATAGAATCACAGACTACATAATTATTACATCTATAGGATCTAACAATTGCTGGGTGGTTAAAACTATTTGCGTACAATAAGTGTTTGCAGAACTTTTTGTTTCAGAAATGGGACATACAGTCTTATTACTTCATTAACATTTGTGTACTTTCTGTGGTCACTGAGGTGCAATCAAAACTTGGCCGGCAGCATTTTGTAGAGGTCAGTCAACATTAGATCTCCAGTCCCTTGCCTTCTTGACAATTAAATTGTTAAGCCTTCTATTGCTCACCTACTAGACTTTGATTAACCTAAATATAGTCACAAAATCTTCACTCCATCTTAGTACTCCCCAAACTGATGCGTGTTTTACTAAAAGTAAAAACATTTTAGCATTCTTCCAAAATTATCCACAGACAGCACAAATTGCAGTATTTAAAATAAGCTTTAGAGAAACTCACCAAAAGGCAATTGCTCTGTCAAAGTATAAACAGAAGCTGTTGTTTATTGTGGTGACCAATCTATCATGGATAGGATTTGAGTATCACAACTGACAACAGAATGTCACACTGGATATGTGAAGAAAGGAGCTGTATGTGGATTTAGTCCACTGCCTCAAATAAGGCTGATGCACACCAGTGGAATGGTCTCTCATGTCAAATCACTGGTGCCCAACAGATTAAAGTAAAACAAAAAAGTATACACAACTCTGATTCACAAGTCAGTTCAGCAAATGCGACCTAGCCCCAAGAGCATAGGGAAAATGCACTGATGCCTTGGTTATGAGCTTCTAACATATGCACCAAGATTATAGATGCACATTAATCATTTACAAAGCTGATTCTTTGGCCTAGCACCCTAGGCCCCTCTATCATCACTTACTCTTAAATCAACAGTTATCTTCCAGTACCCCTTGCAGAAAGCCACTGCTTTTCAAACAAATCATTGTTTTTCACATGGGATGGCTGGTAGAATTCTTAATTTTTTTGTCTTTCTTCCTAGCAAGGTAGCATTTCCACAAGTCTAGATTATTAGTACAGAGACCAACAGCTGCAGTGCAACTTTTGATTTATAGCCAAATATAATAATATTAATCATAAAAAACTTAATGTGCAGTGTAATCAGGACAATTAGAGGTGGATACCAACAGTTTGACAATTTCCAGTGTTACATATTTGGAATTAATACAAAATAGCATCACATATCTGACTCCTCAGGACATTGCCAACATATTATAATACAGATTCAGCTCAAACTGTACTCCTGTCTTTGCCAAATTACTTATATGTCTGTGCTACACCACAAATCACTTCCAAGCAATCCCAAGTAATCTCTCCAAGGCTAAAATCTCTAGCTGCATGGGCCCTGACAAGGAGCCATGTTGTCTGCTTGTCAGCACAAAATACTGCATGTCTGACTCCTTATTATGTCTATGCAATCTCAGCCTCTCCAAAGGATTCATGGCAAAAGTATAGAGCACTGCTGTCATTATACCACTTCACAGAAGGGGAAACACAATAGACCTGGATAACTATCATCCTTTCAGTCTCACCCGCCTTATCTATAAGGCAAAGAAGTGCATCATCATGGACTTCATAAATAAGGACACAGGCAGTCTTAAAAAACATGGACCATAACCAGTTTAGGTTTGTTAAAGGCAGATCCTTCCTCTTAAACCTGTTGGACTTTTTTGATTGTGTCACTAAGGTATTAGACTTTGGTAAATCAATTTGCGTGGCTTACCTGAACTTGGCCAAAGCATTTAATACTGTTCCATTCTCAGAAATCATTCATAAGCTAATCTACTTAAAAGGTAAACCCCATGGGATACCACACTGGTTCACTGACAGAACCTAGTGTGCTAGTATTGTAAGCACACTAAACTAAAATAATTGTTACAAACAATATCATTGAAAGATCTGTCCTGGGAAAACTTCTTTCATATCTACTTATATGATAAAGTTCTAACAAGACCCTCAGATGTTTTAGTAATCATGACATCCAAGAAGCCTATTGTATTCATGATGTATTTTTAGTATGGGCATGTCCTTTACATGCTCTACAAACATTTTAACTACTTTTTGAAGGTTACAGCTTAGCATTTGCTGAATATGACAGACTTCCTGGATGTCATGATTTCTAAAACATCTGAGGGCCTTTTTAGAACTAATGGGTATACTAAGTCCTGTAAAAAGAACAGTTTGTTGCACCAGACCAATATGCATCCAAGCTATATCTATACGAATGTACTTAAGAGACAATTCAGTAGATTCTCTAGGTTAAATAATGATGATTTACATCTACAGGAAGGTTCGTGAATATTAACCAATGATTTTGTCCATAGGGTCATTCTACAATGATATTGGATCTATTTCAAGAGGTGTCATTCAAGAAAGGAGGGGCAGGGCCAGACTATATTTTGATACTATCAATAGATTGGATGATACTGATTTGACTAGGTTTACTAATTATGTTGTCTCAGTTCTTTCAACCAATGGTTCTACTCATAGAGGTTGTTTAACCAATAATGGTATTCAAACCAACCTGACCAATGAGCTTGGATGTAAAGGTCATTTAACCAATGGTATAGACTCTAGCAGATTGGATGGTGTACTGTCTGATATGTTTAGGTCAACCAATAATGTTAACTTAACCACTTGGACCAATGGGACTGTTCATGGAGATTGTGTAACCAATGGTGTTACTCAGACAAGTTTTATCAATGGAACATATATAAAGGTCATGTAACCAATGGTCATGGCAGTACAGGATTGGTTAAATCTGCTAGAGATGTAACTCAAGTGTCCCTCATGTTCTCAAGTGATATGAAATGCATATGCAATATCATAAGGAAAAAATTGGTCTATATTAAAAACAGATGTCAAAATCAAAGGTCTTGTTGGAGAAAGATTTAGTTTTTGTTTTAAAAACAGTACATTGCTTAAGCGCCATTTAGGTTATAGGCCAAACAAGATAACCAGAAGTCTGTCTGCATGGATAGGTACTTTTCCATGCCACTCAAGTAGTTCTTGTAAGTTTATATTGGGTCAGAATTATTCTGTATATTCAGATACAAATTTATGATATACTCCCAGTTTATTTGCTACTTGCAGGAGTACTGATTTGATATATTTACAAAAAGCAAAATCCATGGTATCCCTTGAAGTCCCAAAAAACCCAGTATGCAACCTATACTAGGTCAAAAACAAACCAGGAAGAAATTTCGCAGTGTGGAGGGTGTGATGTTCATTTCTTGAATTATGTTAAGCACCTAGCTCATTAATAAAAATCAAAAAACTGTAACATGCGTGCTACAAAATAATAAAATAGAAAATAGTAGGTAGACCACAGTTGAGTTACAACTAGTAGGTAGTCCATAGTTGAGTTAAAATGGAATATCCTTTATTGAAACACACAAACAAGCAATCCTAGTTGAGTATAATTAAAAGCATCAAGAACGTTCCTTATTTATATATAATCAGGTTATTTGGAGTAACAGAGTGGTTACAGAGGGCGATACTGTTCAGAGCAATAAAAGCACTACAGTCATTCCTTTAACCAAGTCCCCTTCCTCTTTAACACCATAGTGTAGTCAGAGACTGTGCTACCTAAAACTGAAACTAAAAGGCTAGAGACAAATTACAACCTAAGAACAGCTTATTAACAGTTTGTTTAGGCTAACCAAATTATCTAAACTATATTAATTAAAAAACTAACTAACAAAATGATTAGCTAACTTGCTAACAAAAAGATCTGCCACTAGACATCTATCAGAATAAATATTAATAAACATAAGCAACAACTTTTAACAAAGATCGCTTTTGTATCAAATAAATACTTCATCAGGTTTATTTGTCAATAACAATCCATTTTTAACTCTACTGTGGACTATTTACCAATTTCAACTCAACTGTGGACTACCAACTATTTTTTTATTTTATTATTTTGTAGCACATATTTTACAGTTAAATTTTTATTAATGAACTAGGTGCTTAACATAATTCAGGAACTGAGCATTACACCCTCCACACTGCGAAGCTTCTTCTTAGTTTAATTTGATATATTTATCTACCTGTGTTGAGTTTTCATGCTTCTATGTAGGGAAGACAAACAGATCCCTAAGAGAATGAATCACTGAGCATCTAAGTGATATAAGGAGGGTTAAGCTAATGAATGCTCTTGCTAAACATGAATACACATGGGTCTACACATTCTTTTAGATTCATGGTGTTACAACTGATGTATAAGGATGTAATGGGAGGTGATTTTAATAATGTCACTGAAGTAGCAGAAGTGAGATGGATCATCAAGCTAGAAGCTGATAGTAATTCTGGTTTGAATGAAATGGTTCCTTTAAAACCTATACTTAAATCATGTGACTTATTTTACTAGATAATTTTAATTAATTAGCTAATTGGTTTTTGACTGTATACAAATGTTGCTTGAATATGTGTGTTTTATGTGTTTTAGTCTGATGAAGCACCTTTTATTGGGAGTGAAAGTACTTAATTTTTGATTTTACTACTTTAAGCTGTGCTGGTTGGTCTTATTTATCTTCTTGTGGCTTGTTTTTTTTGTGATAAACCCACCTTTGCCCACATTTCTGCTATTTCATCTGTTGTGTTTCTTGATTCATTGGTGCTGCATGGAGCATGGCAGAAGGCACTGATTTTGAATTAGACTATGTACCTAATTCTATTGGTAAAAGTCCAGGTCTGGACCAGCTACATCGGATGTTACAAGTGGATGCTAATCCATTATTGGATATGAGTTTTCCTGTGAATGTAGAGACTGCTGTGCAAGAACAAACTCGTGATATGAATTCTTTTCATAGCTCTGTGCAACAGCTTGAGAATAAATTCTATAGGTTTCAGCATTTGCAATGGCAAAAGCTATATCGCAAAGCTTGTCTTCATCATACAATCATACCCAGAGGCTTGCGTGTACATAGGATGGATACATACAGTAACACTTTTCCAGAACTTTTAAAATGTTGGTAAATGTTGAACTTAGATATTGGATATGAAGTTGTTGATTGAGTTTTTTAAACCTATGGAAGATGTGCTGATATGAAATTAATGTATTACAGCCAACACTGAATGAGAAGTATGCCTCAGAGGTGTATCAACTGAAAAGAGAGGAAATGTATAGCAACATCTCAATGTATGAGATGAGATTGCAGAATTTGAAATGTAAGAAACTAGAATGTGATTTCAATGACGTCAGAAGAGGGCACATTGTTTTCATGGCCTAGGAATGTTATATCTGATGATGCAACTAATGAGAATGGACAATGTGTTAACAATTTGAACAATAATGACTGTGGTGAAGGGCCTTCTAATGTTACAGCTACTGGTTCAGATAATTTGACAAGCTCAGGTATGTCTGATAAATATACACCTAATGCAGAACATGAGAATATATGTACTGCACCTGTGGTTTGTAAGAAGACTTTTATGTAGCTGTTGTATCACCATCATCGTTTTTTCCATATTTACCAGTACCTTTGAAACAGGAAGGGAAGTTCAGAATGGGGCAGTCAGTGAGAGAGGGAGGAGGCGACAGAAGCTGAATACCAATCAGAGATGACTCCATCTAACATACAAACTTCCCTGGCCAGAAAATCTTTAATTCACAATATTTCTTCTGTACAGCTGGCACAGGGTCAGACCTCCATCCTTGAGAAAGGTCTTTCTTTTATACTGGCAACTCAATCAGATGTGTGTAATGTGGTTTTAGACCTGATATCATCTGCCAGAAATGTTATGCTGAGACATTTGTACCATACACAGATGCAGTTTTCTATGTTCAGGAAACCCAGTACTTTTAACCCTGTTCTTCATCCTTTATTCAATGATTTTGTTAGAACTTGTGAGACTGATAGCATGAACTCTTTGACCACTCCACATATAAGGACCTTTTTTAACTTCACTTCTATTTAACATGAAGCATTGAATGAACTGCCATAGATGCATTTGATAGAGATTAGACCAGCAGATAAGGGAGAAGCCATAGTTGTTATGGACACTGACTTTTACTTGAACATTATTGAATCCCCAAATTATGTGCATATTCTACAAAATGGCCTTACAGAAACAGATGTTTGGTGCCAGAGCCATGGGCTTAATGCCAATAAATGTATAGTTATCCCCTTTGGGGAAAAACATGTACCCATGAATTACCACATAAGTGGCAGTACACTAAACACTGAAAGTGTGATGAGAGACTTAGGGACACAGGTGGACAGTGGGCTCAACTTCGATAACCACATCGCCAGAACAGTTATAAAATCCTTCTATGTGGCACACCTCAGCATTAAGGACTTTTCATCCAGAAAAAAAGGAGGTCATTGTCCCACTGTACTCATCCCTCATCAGACCCATTATAGAGTACAATGCCCCATTTGTTATGTACCTCACAAGACATCTGCAACAGCTGGAAAGGCAGCAGAAATACCTCACTAAAAGAATCACAGGACTAAAGCAGATGCCCTATGCTGACTGTCTAAAAAAACTCCAGCTATACTCTGTGGCATATTGTCTACTCAGAGGTGATCTCTGCTTAACATACAAGGCCATGTCAAACCCTGAGTTGTTGGACATGCTCCACTTAAAGAAATCCCAATCCCTCAGAGCCACACGCTCCAGGGATCTAAACCTTGTCATCATAATGAACAAAGCATGCTGGAGGGATAGGTTCCTGACCCAGAGACTCCACATACTCTAGAATAGACTGCCCATACATATCAAGCAGAGTGCCTCCTTGGCCCTCTTCAAAAGGAACCTTGACAATTGGATGGGAGATAGGAAATTCACCCCAGGGATTACATCAGTGAGCCTGCTAGACAGGGGTCCAGGGAAGTAAATAGTGTGGGAAGAAATACCCAGGGAATTGTTATGGCTAGGCTTGTATAGGCCCTAGGGCTGATAGCCTAGTACCAACCTATGAACCTATGAACCTATGATACTGCTACATATATAGAATTGCATAGATTTGAAGTGTAGCAGTTAGTTACACATGTACATGTCATAGTGCATGTGCTTTTAATGAATGGTCTTATTACTTATGATCTGAACAAGTTTTTTGTTGTTGAACATCCTTTGATACCTATTATTCATGCTCTCCCTAAGATACATAAAAATTCTGATGTTCCTCCATTTAGGCCTATAATGTCTGGTCAAAATTGAATAACTGAACCTGTGTCTATTTTCACTGAAAAGATGTTAAGGACATTGCTTGATACAGAACCTCCTGTTCTGAAGGGTACTAAGCATTTCCTACAAGCACTTTCTGATTGTATTTGAGAGATTGATGATATTTCTGACAGCTGTTTTGCAATCCTGGATCTTTGTTCTCTTTTCACAGTTATAGCCAATGGCATTGGTATTGAGTATGCCAGACTCTTTTTGTCTGGACATAATGTGTTTTCAAATAATTTGATTGATCTAATATGATCACTTTTAGATATTTTAGAGAACAATATGTTTATGTTTAATGACAATTGCTATTTACAGAAACTTGGTATTGCCATGGGCACTGTTTGTGCCAATAGCTATGCTAATAATTTGTTATCTAAATGGGAATATAAAAAGGTTTGTATGGGGAGGTCCTTTCCATGTGCTACAAGATTTTAAATGTTATATCAAAGGTAGAACTACTTTTTGGAAATTTACAGCTCTGCATTTGCTGAATATGATAGACTTCCTGGATGTCACAATTACTAAAACATCTGAGGGCCTTGTTAGAACAAATGCATATACTAAGTCCTGTAAAAAGAACAGTTTGTTGCAATGGATCAGTATGCATCCGAGCTATAGCTACAAGAATGTATTTAAGGGCCAATTGACTAGATTCTCTAGGTTAAATAATTATGATTTACATCTACAGGAAGGTTTCCAAACATTATCTAATGATTTTGTCCATATGGGTTATTCTACTAGTGACACTGGGTCTACTTTGAGAGAGGTCATTCAAGAAAGGTGGGGCAGGGTCAAACTGTATTTTGGTACTATCAGTAGATTGGATGATGTACCTACTGATTTAACTAGGTTTACTAATAATGTCATCTTAGTTACCTCAACCAATGGTTCTGCCTATAGATGTTGTTTAACCAATAATGGTATTTAAACCAACCTGATCAATGAGCTTGGATGTAGAGGTCTTTAACCAATGGTATAGACTCTAGCAGATTAGATGGTGTACTGATTGATACATTTAGGTCAACCAATAATGTTAACCACTTGGACCAATGAGTCTGTTCATGGAGATCATTTAACCAATGGTGTTACTCAGGCAAGTTTGACCAATCGGAGTATATAGAGAGGTTGTGTAACCAATGGCCATGGCAGTACATGATTGGTTCGATCCACTAGAGATGTAACTGGAGTGTCCCTAATGTACTCAAGCAATATGAAATGTTTATGGAATTTCATAAGGAAAAATGGTCTATATCACAAACAGATGACGAAATCAAAGGTCTTGTTGGAAAAAGACATATTTTTGTTTTAAAAACAGTAAGCACTGTTTAAGTTACAGGCAAAACCAGAACACCAGAAGGCTGTCTGCATGGATAAGTACTTTACCATGCTGATCATGTGCTTCTTGTAAGTTTATATTGGATCGGAATTATGTTGTACATCCAGATACAAACTTACAATATGCCCCAGCTTACTTGCTATTTGCAGGAGTACTTATACGATCTATTTATCTACCTGTGTTGAGTGTTCGTGCTTCTATGTAGGGAAGACAAACAGATCCCTAAGAGAATGGATCATTGAGCATCTAAGTGATATAAGGAAGGTTAAGCTAATGAATGCTCTTGCTAAACATGAATACACATGGGTCTACACATTATTTTAGACTCATGGTGTTACAACTGATGTATAAGGATGTAAGGGGATGTGATTTTAATAATGTCACTGAAGTAGCAGAAGTGAGATGGATCATCAAGTTAGAAGCTGATAGGAATTCTGGTTTGAATGAAATGGTTCCTTTGAAACCTATACTTAAATCATGTGACTTATTTTATTAGATAATTTTAATTAATTAGTTAATTGGTTTTTGACTGTATATAAATGTTGCTTGAATATGTGTGTTTTATGTGTTTTGGTCTGATGAAGCGCCTTTTATTGGGCATGAAAACGCTTAACGTATATTAAATTTTTGATTTTAGTACTTTGAGCTGTGCTGGTTGGTCTTATTTATCATCTTGCAGCTTGTTTTTTGTGATAGACCCACCTTTGTCCACACTGCTGCTATTTCATCTGCTGTTTTTATAAGAAGTTTTAATAACTTTAAGCACACTATAGAAAAAACATTTTCATGTATAAAATCAAGCAAAATTCTTAAAAAGCAAAACATATGGACTGAAAAACTAACAAATGCTGAATGGTTAGGATCAAGGTGGACTTCATCACCCATGCATCCCATGTCTTTGTTTTTTCTTCTTCTTCTCACTGTTATATATTCTTCATAAAAACATTTAGGTTATAGCATTTTAAAGCAGCCATCATCCTTTGTAAGTGCAAGCAAGTAAGAAAAACATGTTTAAAGTCGCAGAAAAAATGCAGATGGGTCTATACAAAATTAAAGTGAGTATTCCACCCCATGTCTTCCTTTACATAACTGGAAAATAGCACACTGTCACCATATTCACAAACTTTGTTTTTTTTTAATGCACTATGTTACAGCATACATTTTGCACATAAGCTCATGGCTCCAGAGAGTCCCTTATCTTAATCCAAAACTTCTGTTTTAGGAGTTTTAATATTAAGGAAAATTCAAAGATATGGAGAATAGTTAATAAATAGCAAGACAAGTAACCCAGATATGTTTGACAGCATTGACGCATCACTGATAAACAACATTGCTACAATTATTGAGATAAATATCATGCAGCAATTTCATGTTTTCAATTGTTAAGCAATCAAAGAGAGTTTATTGCAGACTAAGATATGCAATGCTTTGCACATCTCCAAAGCAGAAGCTGATAACTTTAATAAAACATACATCATATTTTGCTTAATTAGAACTATAACTAAATAACTAAGGTTATTTTTCATTTCGTTATCCCAGGCTCAGTTGGTTTATAACAAGTGAATCAACTTTTTTGTCTGTTTCTACTTTTGTCATACATTTTTCTCTTAGCATTCAAGACACAAAATGTAAAACAGGCGAATGAAGAAGTTCTAAAGGGTCTCTTCTGAGACTTTGGTTTCTTTACTTGCACTGAGCACAATGCATCCTGTAATCTGTGCAAGACTGAACACAGTATGCCAGGCATCCTTTGCTGTTACTGGATTTCTGAGTGTGTTTAGAACAATGTTGTTCTGAGAAAGACAATACACATTCAACATTGCAACAAGAGAATTTGAATACTATAACATAGCTGGGTGTTCTAAAAAAAAAAAAAAGCAAAAGTCTCAGAGAAATGATTTCCATTTGCAGAAAAGTTTTTTTTAAAGACTGTACCTGCTGTCTGGATCTCCAAGTCAACTTTAATAACAAACTAAGCAAATTATCAACCATCAACGAAAAAATTAGCATTGCATCATATTAATAAATGCAAATGTTATTACTTTATAGACATACCCATTAGTTTAGTTTTACCAGCAAACTCTTGTCACCTTATTGGTCACAAATAAGTGTTCTTTCAAGAATTCAGTTTGATATGTATTGTTTTCAAGTATTACATTTTAAGTTGAAGCATATACTGTGTGTGACAACTTTATGGTCTAAGTTTGTTTTCCATTGACATTGAAGAATCACACAACTATGGAAACATTTTATGTTGTCATTTTCCATCATAACGTTTGCAGTATGTCCAAATTTTTAGCATATATCTATCTTATGTTGTGCATGCGAAATTGTTCAGATTTTGAGGCTGAAAATACCTTATAGTTTTTATCATGTATAAATATATAACCTCTGTTGTTATAGCCACAATAAATCAAATCCTTACAAATAAGTCTATCAAGATCCAAACCCTAAAGCATATCCTTCCGGATATTATACAGCCTTGTATCCTGCTTTCCTTTTCCATTGTGCCCTACTTAACAGCTGTTCCTTCAATCACCACTTCTTCTCTTTGACCACTTAACATCCCTTAGTCACTACATTCAACTAAACCACATACACAACCAACTCAAAAATTCCTCTAACTCTGTTCATTATCTTTTTTTAATTATACCCACCTTATAATCCACAGCTACTATATACCTTCTTAAGTAAGACATACATCATCACAAGCCACCCATCCTTTGATTAGGTCCCAAATATAAAATTAAAACTAAATGGCTATCTCCCCATCATCACACTCCTTTAAATATTAAACTAAGTGCTGACATTCACTCCAGTCCTGGTCCAACTACCCACACACTCTCCACATAAACACAATTCCCACTTCTCTCTCCCTCTCTTCTCTCTCTCTCTCTCTCACACACACACACACACACACACACACACACACACACACACACACACACACACACACACACACACACACACTGATTCTCATCTCCCTACAGTCTCTTAATCTCTATGTATTATTTACACAAACATCAGAAATGTTTGCAAAAACATAAGCAAATTTCATGGTAGGATAACACAACGCCCCCTCAACATAATCATTCTAACTGAAACCAGGTAATGACAGAGGTAAAAGATGATGAAATCATTGTCCCTGGCTACACTACTATAAGAAAGGATTGAAGAAATATTAAGGCAGTAGAAATTACTATTTTTATCAAAATTATCACCAGCTCAACTGCTCACTCAGCAGCCCTCCTCAATTTAATAGTTCTGAAATCCTCATCTCCCTCCTCATGTTTAACCATAACAACCCCACATGTATTTTACCAGGTAACGATACCAATATTGCAGCAGACCGCTTCTGCTGGGTCTCATCTAATATCCTAAAATAAAATATAATAAACTGCTGCTTGACTTCCACTGACAGTCCTCCTAAGCAATAAATCTGTACAGGATAATATAACTAACCCCCTGTTTCACTCAGTCACTTAAGAAAAAGCAGCAATAAGGAATCATTATTGACTAGATTCTTACTTCTTCTTCTTCAAACAAAATCATTTTCTCCTCCCCTGCAGCTCTAGCAGATTCTGGAAGTGACCACATCCCTATTTTTTCATTAGAAAACAAACTAACATCCAAAAATATCATCATCTTAGTGCAGTTTACAACCGTTCAAACTTCCACAACACTGTTATCTATGACTTAAATCACTGCAACTGGACACAACTAAAACATCTCCTACTTGATGAAAGTGCCACAGCCATAACACCAAATAATGGAAGTACCCTCCAAGCCTCTTGTTACTTATATATGCCCTAAGATCACACTACAGCTGGGAATGGGCAAAACCCTAAGCCCAACTGTGCTACAATCTCACACAGTCACCCACTTCCACTGCTTGATCTTTGATTGTTCAGTGTTATGGTAGTTTGATATTCTGCTGTTTTGAGCTTCTTGGTTTGCTGATCTGAATATTGATGCTTTGAACATTCATAGTTCTGACAGAGACCCATATAGTCACAATCATATGGATTTGTCTATTATTAAATGTGCCAGTCACTAATGCATGTTAGCAAAATGCTTATAAATGCAGTAGCACACAATCATGCAGATGAATGAGTATGCATAAGTTGGGTATCGATCCTATGCTTGAATGTATCCCATAATTAGCATTAAATTTAGAATACTGTCATTCATCATTGCAAACTAAATGTAACGTTATCAGTGATACAAAGTGATTTTGTTTTGTCATGATCAAACTCTCTATTGTTTTACAGAACACAAGATAATCAATAAAATAATTTATGGAAGTGGAATGCTGTACTCCTGAGTGTGTTGTCCTTTATGTGAGATGTTATACTGAGGCCCCATCTGCTTAGGTTGGTATTAGGTCAGGTGGATGTAAAATATCCAATGGTAGCTATCAAAAAGAGTAGGGGTCCTTTATTTATATATTGCTAAACTAATTCAGCTTCAGTGCCATTTGCTGAAAAGATTTTGAACGATGATTTGTTAGAGGTGAGAGTTTTGAAGGTAAAGAGGTGGAGATTGTTTTTTTGGGCATTGAGTTAGAGATGGGCTTTTGTAAGCCATTTTTCAATGAAGATGACAGCTTGTTGAGTGATTTTTTGGAGGTCAGTTAATCTGTTTGAAGCAGAGATGATGGCAGAGTCATCTGCATATTGAATCAGGATGTCTTCAAAAAAAAAAGATGAATTTAGGTTATTGATAAAAATATTGAAGAGTAGAGGACCAAGGATGGATCTCTGTGGGATTCCTGTGGAAATTAGAAGGTTTGCAGAGATGGACCCATGCCATTTTACAGGTTGTTGTCTGCTGGCAAGCTGTTGAACCATTTAACTCAAGGAGGTGATAGACCCAGCATAGAAAGTTGATTGAGGAGTTCACTGTGAGAGACCATGTCAAAGACTTTTGATAGATCTAGACATACTGCACATGCAAGTTTATTAGAGATGCATGCTTTATTGACAGTGTCTGTAAATGACAGTAATACAGTGGAAATGTTGTGGTCTAGCTGAAGTCCATGTTGTGTATTGTTGCTTAGCTTATTTTATAAGAGAAAGTAGAGAAATTGTTGATGTATACAGTGGATATAAAAAGTGTACACACTCCTGGTAAAATGCCAGGTTATGTGATATAAAAAAATGAGATCACAATAAATCATTTCATAACCTTTCATGCTTTGGGGTTGCTCTTCTTCAGCTGGAACTGGGGCTTTAGTCAAGGTGGAGGGAATTATGAACAGTTCCAAATACCAGTCATTTTTGGCCCAAAACCTTCAGGTGTCTGCTAGAAAGCTGAAGATGAAGAGGAATTTCACATTTCAACATGACAATGACCCCAAGCATACATTCAAATCAACAAAAGAATGGCTTCACCAGAAGAAAATTAAAGTTTTAGAATGGCCCAGCCAAAGCCCAGACCTAAATCTAACAGAAAATGTGTGGGGTAATCTGAATAGGGATGTGCACAAGAGATGGCCTCACAATCTGACAGATTTGGAGTGCTTTTGCAAGGAAGAGTGGGCAAATATTACAAGTCAAGATGTGCCATGCTGATAGACTCCTACCCAAGAAGACTGAATGTTGTAATTAAATCAAAAGGTGCTTCAACAAAGTATTAGTTTAAGGGTGTGCACACTTATGCAACCAGCTTATTGTATGTTTTTTATTTTTTATATTTTTTCCCTCAGCAGATTTGTTTTTCAATTGAATTGTACAGGTTATAGGTCACATTAAAGGTGGAAAAACTTTTAAAATGATTTATTTCGGGGGTCTACTTCACCCTGTCATAGGCCGACAATATCGAACCTGATATTGTCGGCACCAAAATATCGAAAGCGAAAGTCATTGCTCATGTAAATTGAAATCTCCGTAAGGGGAGATTTCTGTTTACTGCAATGTAGTGCGATCTCGGAGTTGGTATATTTAAGTAGCGGGGGTGTGGGGGAAAAAAAAGATATGAATTGTAGCATTAAATGTGAATATCATTAGAAATTACATAAGAGATTTGGTGAAATTGTGTAAAAATAAAAAATAGATGTTTTTTGCTTGCTAGATGCCAAATATAACAAAGAAGAGAAAAAAAGGAAAAGAATACAGACTGTATGGTTGTAGTGGTGGTGGTGTTGGGGGGGGTGGTTGTTTGGTCAGTAGAAATGAAACATGTTCTGGAATAGAAATTCTTTAAAAAAATGAAGAAATAAGAATTTTAGATGTAACAGTAATAGTACCAGGAAATACAGTTATATAATGAGACTAAAATATATAAGATATACATTATGGTGATTAATGCAAGTGTTAATATGACTGATAGAAAACAATTGTTTGAAGAAAAAAATGTGTTTGTAAATATCTCAATAGTGATGGTAGGAGATTCCAACTCTAAACAACAAAAAAAAGGAAAAATAACACAGAGTATTATGACATTAAGGAAATTAATAAAAAGTGGAGATTTAAAAGTAGGAAAGAATAGAGGATGGACATATAATAGGAACAAATAAAATTATTTTGGCTGCTTGAAATGCGTACCCAATATGAGTTTGCTTGAAATGCGTACCCAATATGAGGAGCGTATACAAGAACCAAGCTACCTGAGTGAATTTTTGGTTATCTGGGTGAATTTTGACTACATTGGATTCTATTAAGGTATGGGCATTTATAGGTAGTTTGTCTTACACTACCTCTAGCGTACATAACTAGTAACTGATAACGCAAGTTCCTTGGGACTGCTTGTATATATTGCCTTGACAAGGGAAATGAATATTTAAATGAAGTTCTGTTATTTCGCTACCAAAGTTTAATGTTTGGTGCTGAGACCGTTAAACATTTCGAATCAACGGTTACTTAATTGTCTAACCAGAGAGTTCAATTAAATGGTTTTTCATGCCCACATAAGCAGGGTGATTTACAATTGAGACTGAGGCATCAGAGTTCGTAGGAAAGTTAATTCCTTCAGTTTATTAGGATTTCCCTGCCATATTGCTACCCTACCATTATACTTTACGTTATATAATAGGAACAGTTTTAAGACAGAACTTGATTAAATGGTTTACTCTAAAGGCATGAAAGAAATAACTGAGGGAACAGATGGCAGAGTTTTCAGATCATAGAGCAGTATGGGTAGAACAGGGGTAGACAGCAAAATAATAAAGGAGGGAAAGGGATGAAGAGATTAACTGCAGAGTTTAAAAAGGAAGGAGAAATAATAAGAGAGAGAAATGCTATGAAAAGCCAATGAGAACATTTTATTAAAAAAATATAAAAATTGGACACAGTTGTGGGTAATGTATAAGAAAAAGTCTAAAAATATATTTAGAATTGGAAAGAATGCTAAAAGGTATGATGAAATATAAAGAAATTTTATGGAATTATAAAAAAGAGACAGAAAAAAGAAGTGACAAAATAAGAGAAATAGAAAAACAGATGTATGAAAAGAATAGACGAA
The DNA here is from genome assembly GCF_019279795.1 of Protopterus annectens. Taxonomy (NCBI): domain Eukaryota; kingdom Metazoa; phylum Chordata; order Ceratodontiformes; family Protopteridae; genus Protopterus; species Protopterus annectens. The sequence goes on along the minus strand of NC_056737.1, from coordinate 687,681,091 downwards.
AAAGTAAAAGTGGTGTTACCTAGGCAAAGATATGTTCAGAAAGTATAGAAAGAGGAGGCTCCCCTTTATTTAGGAAAATAAGTGAAAATGAGACAAGAAAGGATGGATGCTATCTTAGATGGCAAAGGAAATATAAAATACAAACAAGAAAATATTATGGAGGTGGCAGAAGATTTTGTAGAGAAAACATACGGTCTTGGTTAAAGGTGATACAAGGTTCAGTGCATAGAGCCACTTGATAATTTGTGTACCCAGCAGCTCTGCAGGGCATACTATGTAGTATACTGACCCAACAGATGTTGAAATCTGTGTTTACCTACCACTTGGCAGGTTGTAAATGCTGTAAAAATATCACTCTGCTTGTTAAGTATGACCAGGCACACTGTAATTGCTGTATATGTATTACCCTTGCTTGTTTGTTGGTGTATGCAATTAAGTTCAATTAGTAATTGTTATAAATGTATTACTCTTGCTTGTTTGTTGGTATACACAATTAAGTACTAATAGGTAAGTCCTCCATACTTTAGACCCCTAGTTATCATACTCCTTTGTAATCAGTAGTCTCTTACCTGCTAATTAATGTCTTTTTCCCTGCATGTAGTAGTCTCTTACCTGTCAATTAATCCTCTTCCCCTTACTTATCCTGAATCTTATTTGTCTTTGCATTCCAGTGTAAACTCCCTGGACAAGCCTTCACCTTCCGCCTAGCTATCTACCACGCTACTGCTAGTACTTAATGGTCAGGAGCGTCCTGCACTGAACATTGCAGCTGCAGCTGTTAAACAGCACTCAAAAACCTTTTTTGGCATAATAAAACCCATACTCTGCTGTTTCTTTTTCACTGAAACTGGCCACGTACCTTTTGACCTTTGTGCAGCTGTACTGATTGTTTCTTCCTTCACTTACTGCTGCTGGTTGTCCCTCTAGACATTCTTCCCTCACTACGCATGGGCCCACTCCACTCACCTACCCTGTCCCCAATTCCCACACACCCCCACATACCCTATTTTTATTCTCCATCTGTCTTGACACCTCCCCTAATTATCCAATTACACTACACCCATACACACCTCTCATCCTTTTCCCTCCTCTCTCCCTTTTAACTACACCCCTTCTTCCTGCCTTGTACAACTCACTTCTTCCCTCTTCTGCACTTTTATTATACTCTCCTATCCTCTCACCTCCAATTCAATCCCTTCCCCAACCACCCCTAACCATGCTCATAAATCTGACAGTAACACCACTTTTATATCTACTCACCACTCTTACATCATATCATAACATTTCCTATCTGAAACCACACCTACCTCCTCCTATATCAATAACAACCAGTTAAAAACTACATATTTAACCATATCTCCCTCACTACATAACATCTCTTTCTCTCACCTTTTCCAATATAAAATACTACAACTATCCCCCACCCTGAGCAATAGACTTAAACCTACACATTACTAAAAGTATTATTCTCCAAAACCCAGTTTCACATCCATTGTCCTTCTTTCTAGCAGGTGACATCCACCCTAATCCAGGGCCAAACCTACCACACCCTGCCCCAGCCTAGGCAATCCACCTCCCAGCCCTACTACTAACTACTACTACTAACTAATATTTCTCCAGCTTCCAGTATTCTCACCCTCCATAGTTCCAAACATTCCATCAACATTCAATGCCTCTTAAATAAAGTAACTGATCTTCATGCTTGGATCTCACTATACCCCCCCTCGCTTACTTGTACTATCAGAAACCTGGCTCAAACCTCATATCCTTAACTCTGATATCTTATCCCCTGCCTACATCTATCACCTAAACAGAACCACAAAAAAGGTGGAGGTGTAGCAGTCCTACATTCTCACCACCTGACAATTTCTCCTCTACCTGCTAATCCACCTGCTTTTCACCCACCTAAAATCCTAATACTAACTTACAACATTAACAACCACAAAAAGCTCACTATTTCCACTATTTATATTCCTCCTGGTAAGAACATCCCAGTTACTGAAAACATACTTTCCTGGGTGTCTCAAAATATACCCTATGAAACTATCCTGCTAGGAGATGTAAATATTGACTGGAACACCCTTGATACCCCCTCCCCTGTCCAAAGCATCAATCTGGTCCATTTCACTCAACTCATTGCCACCCCTACAAGACTAACCAAACACTCCAGTAATGGCACAATTGACTGGATTGTGTGTGGCAACCCCCAGCTCTATCATAACCCTACAACACTTCCCGATGCCCTAAGTGATCACTTACACATCAGTATACAAAGACATTCTCCCTAGCAAAAAAAATCAAATCTCTACAAATTCTGGTGTAGACTCACAGACTTCAACCCCTTGACTCTCAATGATAGTCTCTCTGCTATTAACTGGTCTTACCTGCACTCACTTCTCCTCGACGATGAAGTACTTGAATTTAATCACATCTTTCTTGACATCCTTGATTCTATAGCCCCGCCCTTGTAAAATAAGGATAAAATCATGTTATGCTCCTTGGCTCAGTAAAGACCCTTGTAAACTGATGCACAAAAGAGACACCACCTGGAAAAATTGGCAAAAAAGCAAATCCCCCACTCACCCACAAGTATTTAAAGAACTAAGGAACAAGACCAAAAAATAAATATATAATGATAAAAAACTTTCTATACCAAGACACAAACCGCTCATCAATTCAACCCCCAAAATTTCTGGAGAAGTATTAACTCTATTCTCCACCCTGGTAAACCTTAAACTCCTTGCCCCTACCCTAACCTCTCTAACCAAAACACCGCCTCTCTTCTTCATCAGTTTTTCATAGACTCCATCTGCAAATTAACTAATGCCAACCACAATCCCTCCCATAATACCAACTCAAACCACAAATAATGATGCACTGTTCTCTCTCAACCCCATTTCTACCTCCTATATAAAGCCTCTGCTTCTTAAACTTAAACCTTGCTCTCCCTCTGCAGACAATATCCCACCTCACTTCCTCAGACTAGCAACTAACTCTATTGCCCATCTGGTCTCAATTCTTATTAATCGATCTATTAAGGAAGCTACTGTACCCAAAATCTGGAAGTTCTTCTACATTGTCCCACTTCACAAAAGTGGCAACTCCAATGATCCCTTAAATTATTGACCCATTGTTATACGTTCCCCACTATCCAAAATTCTCAAAAAATGCGTACATAACCAGATACTGTACTTCCTCATCCAAAACAACCTCCTCATTCCTACCCAAGATGGCTTTTGACTACACAACAGTACCTCTACAGCCTTACTATCCTTTACTCACACTATTGCTGAAGGCAGGAATAGCAACAAACTAGTCTTATGTCTGTTCTTAGACCTATCTAAAGCATTTGATACGGTATCAAATTCCAAACTTCTTAAACTGGCTAACCTAAATCTTTCCAGCTCAACTCTCTCTTGGTTCTCTAGCTATCTCACAGACAGGCTACAATCAGTCAAGTGGCAGTCTTATTTCTCTACATTATTACCTATACACACTGGCATACATAGGGTTCTATTCTCAGACTCCTTCTTTTTAACATTTTTACCAATGACCTCCACTCTTCCACCTCTCTCTCTACCCTCATACAATATGCTGATGACTCTACTCTGATCACATCCTCTAACTCACTCTCAGATCTACAGATGCATACACAACAATCTTTCCTTTTAGTTGAAAACTGGCTAAATGATAATCAGCTTATTTGAACCCTAAAAAACAAAGCTCCTTCTCTTCCTTTCCATAGTCCGTGACCTCCTTAAGATTACCTTCTCCATTTCGTCACTAAATAATACCATCATTAACACAGACACTCACACAAAATTACTAGGTATGACAATTGACGTCTAGCTAAAATTTGACTTACTTTTCCAGCAATCAATTAAGAAAACTAACCAAAAACTTGGCATGCTATACTACAATAAAAATGCCTGTCCGCTGATTCCAGACTCACCCTCGCCCAAGCCTATCTCCTTCCTAGTCTCCTCTATGGAGTGCCAGTCCTTACCAACCTTCAATCCTGCCTACTCTCCAAGTTAGAACAAACTTAGCAATAAAATTGCTAAATTTGCAACCAACTTACCTAATCCTACTCACCATTGCTTAGTCCTCAATAAGCTGAACTGGATTGAATTTTCCCATTATCTGAAACTGTCCCAACATCACATAATCCACCTCCTTCTAAATGAACCCACTGCATGTCCCTCTCTTGCCAGTCTAGTTACCTACTATTCTCTTCTCATCCCCTACGCAGTGCTGAAAAACTCCTTCTTCAAATGTATACTCCCAAAGCGAACAGGAAATCTCTTATATAAATCCTCCATTGCAAAAACCTAGAACTGCATCCCTTCCAACTTGTGAAACATCGCAGAAACCAATAGTTTCAAAAAACACTTCTTCCAGAAAAATTGGATTTGCCCCTGTCAGGACCCTACTTAATCATTTATCTATCCAATTACTGTAATGTAAGTTTATCAACCAACCCTATTTAGAAAATACTGCAGAACCGTACAACATGTATATATGTATCAAATTTATATATACTACCATAATCTATGTTTCATTTCCCTTTTTTCTCATTGTCAAACATGCTTCATTATAAATACTTGACTAATTGCACATTCTTCCATGTACTTGTACTTTAATCATGTGTGATTGTGTGATATCTCTCTATATATTAACACTGTACTGTATTACTGTACTGTACTATATTACTTCTGATAACTATATTTACTGTATATTTTTGTAACATTTATGTATTTATTTTTTTTTTTTTTGGAGCTTTTCTCCTCAGGTCTCCACTGAAAATGGGCCTGTGCTCAGTTGGACCAACCTGGTTAACAAATGTGAAATAAATAAATAAATAAATTAATTAATTAATAGATAATGAAAAAGTGGAAATGGATGGGCAAGAAAAATGAAATGTGAAAACATTTCTGAAAAAGTAAGGATTCTTTTAGAAAATTATATAACATTTGAAGAGATACAGAAGGTAATGAAGGTAATAACGAATCAGCACAATAATTAGATGGTGTAAGTTATGAGTATTCAAGGAATTAAATAAATATGAAAGAGCATTAAAAAAATATTAAAATGAATGGATGAAGGAAGGTTTAATGGAATAAGACATATGTGGTGGAGTGATAAAATGTTTATGGAAAAGGATGAAAGAAAAGATATAAAAATTGGAGGTCCTAACACTAGGGTTTACTGACTGTAAATTATTTATGAAAATGTTAGAAAAAAGGATGAAAAAAGTATTAGATAAGGTAGTAGGAGAAGGGATTTATGGTATAAAAGGAAGAGAGGTGAAAGAAATGTTAATTATAGTAAAGTAAATAGTAGAGATGATACTGAAAAAAAAAAAGAAGGAAGACTGGTAGCAGGTGATGTAAGTAAAGCATTTGATAAAGTGTGCCATGAAGCAATGTGGCAAATTTTAGAGGCTTATGGCATAGGAGCAAAAATATTAATATAAAAAAGAAATGTTATGAAAATCCATGGGTGTAAGTTATAATAAATGGATGGATGGGAAAAATAAGTATTAAGAGAGGTATAAAACAGGGATGCCTGATGAGTATGTGCTTATTTGCATTAGTAATGAAGCATGGTGGTGGTGCTGCGGTAGCGTTGTCGCCTCACAGTAAGACGCTGTCCGGTTCGATTCTCAGCTACAGCGTCTTCTGCGTGGACACGTGTGAATGGGCGTACCTTCGTTGAAGGTTGTGCATCAGGGCTGGTAACTCGGCATGTAAAAATCAACTACCAATCATTAGCGGACCGGAGTTCTGCTGTGGCAACCCCTAACCGGGAAAAGCCGAAAGACACAACAACAACAACAACAGACATGCATGTATAAAATGAGGTAGGCAAGATGTGAAATGGAAGAAAATGTTATGTTACCAATATGTGAAATATACATGTAGATGATTTAGCTGTAATAACAAAAACAAGGGATGGGCAAGTGAAGATGTAATAAGGATCAAAAAGCTGTTAAAAGAAGCTGGTCTGGAGTTAAACAAAATAGGGCAGATTCCAAAAGACTTGCTCTCTCTGTAAGTGTCTTACTTTGGTGCAATGCCTATCTATAAACAGGCTTACTATGGGGATTACATTCCAAAAGTCCTGCTCCCAGCCTCCTCTCAGAGTAAATGGTCACTTACACTGAGAGTGAGACTTTTGGAATCGGGGCCAATAAAGTTTAAGGAATATGGTGAGATAAAAAATAAATAAATAAATGGAATATATTTCACAAGAAAGGAAATAAAGACTTTTGGGGTAGCATTTGGTTCATAGGTTCATAGGTTCATAGGTTGGTACTAGGCTATCGGCCCAAAGGCCTATGCAAGCCTAGCCATAACAATTCCCTGGATAATTCTTCCCACAATATTTACTTCTCTGGGCCCCTGTCTAGCAGGGCGACTGACAATATTCCCAGGGTGAATTTCCTATCTCCCATCCAATCATCAAGGTTCCTTTTGATGAGGGCCAATGAGGCGCTCTGCTTGACATGTATGGGCAGTCTATTCCAGAGTATGGGGAGTCTCTGGGTCAGGAACCTATCCCTCCAGCATGTTTTGTTCATTGTGATGATAAGGTTTAGATCCCTGGAGCGTGTGCTCTGAGGGATTGGGATTTCTTTAAGTGGAGCATGTCCAACAGCTCAGGGTTTGACATGGCCTTGTATGTTAAGCAGAGATTGCCTCTGAGTAGACGATATGCCACAGAGTATAGCTGGAGTTTTTTTAGACGGTCAGCATATGGCATCTGCTTTAGGCCTGTGATTCTTTTAGTGAGGTATTTCTGTGGCCTTTCCAGCTGTTGCAGATGTCTTGTGAGGTACATACCAAATGGGGCATTATACTCTATAATGGGTCTAATGAGGGATGAGTACAGTGGGACAATGACCTCCTTTTTTCTGGATGGAAAGCCCTTAGTGATGAGGTGTGCCACATAGAAGGATATCCTGACTGTTGTGGCGATGTGGTTATCGAAAGTGAGTCCACTGTCCACCTGTTTCGCTAAGTCTCTTATCACACTTTTCATGTTTAGTGTACTGCCACCTATGTGGTAATTCATGGGTACATGTCTTTTTCCAAAGGGGATAACTATACATTTCTTGGCATTAAGCTTGAGCCCACGGCTCTGGCACCAGGCATCTGTTTCTGTAAGGCCCTTTTGTAGAATATCCACATAATTTGGGGATTCAATAATGGCTCCCAGTTTGCAGTCATCTGCAAACATTGTTAGCCAGAGTCCCTTAGTGTTGGCCTGTACTTCAGAGAAGTAGATGCCAAACAAGAGTGGTCCCAGGACTGAACCCTGAGGTACTCCACTTGTCACTTGTCTGGAGCTGTATTTGGAGTCGGCTACTTTTACAGTCTGGGTTCTGTCAGTAAGCCAGTTGGCAACCCATTGAGTGACATAGGGATTTATGCCCAGCTTAGTAAGTTTATTGATGATTCCAGAGTTGGGGATGGTGTTGAAGGTCTTGGCGAGGTCCAGATAGGCTGTGTGGACCTCCTTACCCTCGTCCACAGCTCTGGAGACTGATTTGAAGAAGTCAATCAGATTCAGGAGACAAGATCGGCCCTTCACAAACCCAAACTGGGTGGGGTCCAGTGTTTGAAGGTTGCCAATGTCTTTGTTTATAAGTTACATGATAATGCGTTCCATGCCCTTGCAGATCAGGCTTGTCAGACTGATGGGACGGTAGTTCCCGGGATCCAAGGCAGATCCTCCCTTGTGGAGCGGGATAAATGTAGCTGTGCACCACTCTCTGGGCACGAAGCCTGAGGTGAGACTATGATTAAACATGACACTTAGGTGAGGTGCCAGTTCATTTTGTAGTTTATGTAGTACACAGCCTGGGATGTCATCTGGTCCCATGGACGCTGTATTCTTAGCTTTGGAGAGTGTGGTTTCTACCTGTGTGGCCATGATTATAAGAATTTGGTAATCTTTTGGTATTGAGATGGGCCATTTAGGGGGTGAGAGGGGGTGAAGTTGCCACGAAATCAATCTGCCAGGATATTGGCAATATCCTTGGGATCAGTATATTTAATGCCATTCTGTTCTAGCTCAGAGCAGATCTGAGATAGCCATTTAGATTCTTGACATAACTATAGAATGCCTTGTGGTTGTCTTTGGAATCTTTGGCAATTTTATTTTCGTAGCTAGCTTTTGTGGATTTTATGAGGGATCTCAGCTTCTTACTGAGGCTGGTGAGGGAGTTTTTTGCATCCTGGGATTTTCCTCTTTAATGCAACCATTTCTTCCTTCTGTTGTATAGTTTGTTTATAGCAGGGGACCATCAGATTGGCTTCCTTTTTTTGGGGAAGAGCATTTTGGTTCTATTTGGGATGGCATGATTCATGCACAAGTGGATGTGCTCATACAGTGCCTTAGTGTAGGATTCTGCAGTTGAACTTCCAGATCTCGTCTGAGTGGGTGTTGTGAAGTCTGTCACTTCTGACTTCAGTACCATGAAGTTGGCTTTGGAGAAGTTTTTTTAAGGAGGTTTCCTTACTGGGGGGTGGGGGTGAGATGTGGATGTCAAGGGTGATTTGCTTATGGTCAGACCTGACCAATGAGGGGGTGACCACTGGTGTGGAGCATCTATCTTCCATGTTGGTAATGACCAGGTCTAGGATATTGGAGCCCCTGGTGGGACAAAGGATTAGTTGATCCAGGGCATTGGAATTTATGAATTCCAAGAACCGTTGGGAAAAGGAGTTGGTACCCGAGTAGTTTTCCCAATTAATGGCAGGGTAGTTGAAATCAGCCAGTATTAGGGTGTTTGGTTGTATCTTAATATTTTCCAGCATGTTTAGAAAGGTGTAGTGAGAATCTTGGGGCATGGTGGGGGATCTGTAGCAAGCTACAATTTGGATTGCAGTCTTACCTAGTGTTAGTTGCACCTGGAGAATTTCAGATGCATTGTGTCGGGCAACTAGCCTGGAGGTGTGAATATCCTTGGTGAATATGGACACTCCTCCACATTTAGTGTTTCGGTCTTGGTTCTGTGGCCGAAAAGTGTGGTAAGAATTGTAGCCTGGTTTTGCAGGAGTGCTCTCTGGAGCCTTGAACCAGGTTTCAGTTACTGCACAGATATCAATGTTCTCCATTTTTAGGAGTGCCTTGAGAGAGTGCATTTTGAGGTTTAGACTTCTAGCATTGAGTAGCATTACCTTCAGATTTTGCATGCTTGTATCTGTTACGGTGGTGGTTTTATCCTTTGAACCTTGCCTAAAAAAGGCACTATAGGGGTGGCAAGAACTTTAGCCAGTAACCTGAATCCCAGGGGTGGCAGGTGCAGACCATCTCTGGCAAAGCATCGTGGTTTGCCGATCATGTCTTCCCAGGCAGACAAATACTGGATCCCCTTTGAATGACACCAGAAGCTTAGCCAATTGTGGAAGTCAGTCATTTTGTCCTTATACTGTGGTATAATTCTGGGTGAAGGCAGGATGCTACTCAGGGCTAGGGTCATACCTGCCTGGGTCACATGATCCAAGAGCTCTTCCGTGTATCTTTTCATGTAGTCAAGGGAGGTACATCTCAAGTCATTCACTCCAGCATGGACAATGACAGAGTCACATTTGTACTTGTTGTGGAGTGACTTAAGTGCATGCATTATGTGGCAGGTCCAGGCACCTGACAGGCAGCTGACTGTAATTTTCTCCTTGTTCAGCCTGGTGAGTGGGAAATCAGTGTGCCTGACTATAGAGTCACCTATGACTAAAGTGTTGGGTACATTGTCTTGCCTTAGGGGCTGTTGTTGGGTGGCATACTGGTGTTGTGAGCTATGTGTCACTTTGGTTGTAACTGGTGTTTGTTTGTGTTTCGGCTAAGGAGGTCCTTGTTGCTTGGGCAGGTTAATGTTAAGGGCTTCCACATATGTGGGTTTAGTGTTGCTATGTGTGGGTGTTGATGGTGTGGGTTTTGAAGGGCTATGAGTTACGTGAGGTGTAATGCAGGTGTTAACCTTCTCCTCTTGACTGTCTAGCACAATCTTGGCCAGAGAGAGCTTTGCTTCCAGTTTGGCTATGTAAGTGCATCTCTCGCAGGTTGTAGTGTTGGGTGGTAGGAGGAGAGGATTGTCTGTGTACTTGAGGCAGTTGCTGCATTGCCCCAGTATGCCTAAATTCAGCAGGTGGACAGCAGAAATCACCAGAAGCTGACCCTTGGACATGCCTGTTTAGGTGCTTTTTTGTAAAGTTTAAGACCTGTTTTCCCTTACCTTTGCAAGGTACTTTTCAACTATAGGCTGTTTAGTGCCTATAATTAATTTCTCCTTATTGACAAGGAGAGCTGAGTGCTTGTGTCAGTTTCAGGCTTCCTAGTGCTTTCCAGCAGGTTCTAGAGCAAGTGCTAGTCACAGGGGTTCAGATTTTAGTGCTACTACTGAGAAACCGGCTAGTTTTAAGGGAAAATTTGAAGAGCAGATTTTCTGGCACCTGGAATAGTTTAACTGTAGCCTCGCAGTGCTGCACAATGTGAAAAATGTGCAAACACATGCGTTTTTAAGCCAGAAAGTTGAAAGGGATAGAAATCAGCCCAAAAAGGCTAACAAAATTACAATTTCAGAGCTGGAAACCACTCCTCTAGTGTTAGATAGGCAGTACAATGCTCACCACTCCCACTGGTAAGCAGTAGGACTTCCCTCTACCACAGCAAGGTCTGGATAGCTCTGAGCACAGAAAATAAAGTCCTGAGACAAGCAAAGCCTGGGATATGGACTGGCTAGAAAAGGTGGGAAATGAGCAAACAACATAGTACTTTTTTTTTGTTGAAACAGGCTAAACAATGCAATAATACATTAAATAAACACAGAAAAGGCTAACACACTTGAGTGTGTAGTCCTAAACAGTAAATACAATTAAAACTCTACAAAATTAGCAATTTAAAACTTTTTAAATGAAGCAAGGCAAGTCCACAACAGAAAAATGATTTAAGAGGCAGTAACACAGCAGAATAAGTAGCTAGTCTACATATACAGAGAAGTCTATATATACAGAAAAGCAGCTAAAACACACAAACACTTCGGATGCGGTGCAACCTAGAGCACTTGAGTTGTAGCAATATTAAGGCAATTACAGTTATAATAAATGCTCTAAAATATACTCTATATTTCCAAAATGTTTGAGAAGCACAGTCAGAACACAAGGAGATTCAGGCAAAAACATTTTTTTTTTGAAAGGGAAAAAGGAGAAACAGAAGGCCTTATCAAATGTTCTCTCTATATTAGGTAGAATGAGCTAATGACACTAGACTGGGAGGAGTGCCCCAGATCAGATTTACAGTAGGGGCGGGCAACTGCAAAGCCACCAAGTATAACAGCAAGACACCAACAGGGAGGGAGAGTGGGGACAATACCAAAGCTATTAGCCTACAGACAAGAAGCACTACAGAAAGCCACAAAATGAATTTTTTAAACAGATAAAGATTCGTAAAGATACAGAATGCTTTTAACTGCAAACAAACCAGTTACCCGTGCAGATTATTTAATAGCAATAAAATATACTCAAAAACTAAGCAGCAGGCAATAAAAGTGCTATATATAAATTGCTTGAAAGAATAATCAGTATAAATAATCGAAAAAAACAGGATACTTATATATCCCAGCTAAGAGTTGTAGTCAACACCTCTCATCCACTCTGCTCAGTGTGTATAGACAGAAACCCTCTCAAAGTTAGGGCTTAAATACCAGAAGAACAACTTTTTTTTTTTTTTTACAAAAACACAAAAGAACCATCCCCCACTAGCCAGCAGCCAATTAACACAATCTAGCCAAGGTAAAGAAAGGCTTCAGCTAATTCAAGATGGCCTGTTCATGTGCTTTGAACAATCACTGTATAAACAAACAAGCCCAGAGCCAACAATTCTGAACTTGGACAAATACTAAAACTATTAGCCTACAGACAGTAAGCACTACAGAAAGCCACAAAATGAAAGTTTTTAAACACATAAAGATTTGTAAAGATACGGAATGCTTTAACTGCAAAAAATCAGTTACCCGTGCAGATTACTTAATAGCAATAAAATACACTCAAAAACTAAGCAGCAAGCAATAAAAGTGCTATATATAAATTGCTAGAAACAATAACCAGTATAAATAATCGAAAAAAAAAACAGGATACTTATATATCTCAGCTATTGATTGTGAAAGTATAATAAGTCAATGGAGGGAAATACAAGAACAAATAAAACAACTGTTAGCTTGGTGGAAAAGTTTTTACTTATCTTTTTAGAAAAACACATATATGCTGAATGTTTATGTATTAGGAAAACTATCATATTGTGAGGGAATATATATATATATATATATATATATATATATATATATATATATATAAAGTGTTATTAGAGTTTAAGATTTATTTGAGGATCAGGGCTGAATCCCATGAAAAGAGGGATAATTTCTAAGAAAAAAGAAGGTGGATTGCACTTAAAAAATCCAGTGTTGAATTCAGCATCCTTGCATTTATTTTGGGTAATTAGAAAGGTAAAAGAAAGACAAAAAGAAATGATAAGTAAAATGCTGTATAAAAAAATGGTATTGAAAGTAAAACAGGGAAAAGAAAAGGAAAAAAAAACAGAGAGGCTGAAAAAAAGAACATGACAAGAAATGAAATTATGGAAGTTAAAAGTAAATGAGGTTGATGGGAAAAGAAAGGAATGGTATAATGACATTATAGAAAAAATAATGTACCAGTGAAAGGGAATATTAAATATATGGTAATGGAGGAAAGAAAATGAGATTACTGTACTGAAGAAAAAACATTTTTTTGGATTGCAAAAGGAATAAATAATTCTGGGTAAAGTTATAAATAAATAGAGATGCAAAGGATTTAAATGTATCATTATGAATATGATACCATATGGCAAGTATGATAAAATAAAGAAATGTAATATTGATATATGGAATAAAGTACTGTTTGTGGCAATATGGGAGCCGTGAAAAAAAGATGTGATAATTTGATTTATATAAAATGTAGAGAGGATGATGTATTACCTAAAAATAAGAAGATTGTCATAAAAGAAAGGGTGGGGGAATAGAAGGTAAATAAAAAATAATAATGAAATAAATAGATTTGTTTAGTTAAGTTCTTTTGTGTTAACTTATAAATAATTTTAAATATGAATGTTAAAAATGAGTGTCTTAATAATGAATTTAAAGTTTGTTATATGATATAAACTTAGTATACTTGTTAATAAAGCATCCTTACTCTTTTCTGATAAATGCCATGGAATCTTTTACATCGACCTGAGCTTCCACCAACTCGGGCAGAATGGTTTAACGTCTAATCTGAAAGATGGTCTTTTAGATGTTATAATTGGCTTATTACATTAAAACTCCTCTCTTTGTCACAAATGAAAGTCGACATTCTATTACCAGCATACTATAAAACAGTTCATAAAACATAATAACCCATTTATACTGAACATCCCTGTCAACTGGGAGATTTATGATAGAAAGCCCATTTTGATCTGGGCTGTCAAAAATCAGTGGAGTGGCATATTCACACTGCCTCCTCAGCAAAACTGACCACTGGCCAGATGCAGCATTGAAGACAACTTGATGCCACAATTTCCAAAGCTTCAACTGGCCCAGGAATAAGACATAGAGAATGAAAAGGGGGGTACATAGTGATTACCTACTAGGCTACCAGTGCTAACAGCTTGTACCCCACCTTTCCAAACCTTGAGTAAAGTGAAAAATAGTCAAAAAAAGCAGTAATAATAGCTCAAAACACAACAACTATTATACTTTTCATTCAAAGTGTATAATGAAACTTGGATGCTCAACCTTTTAGCCTGACTTGAAGTAGCAAACCTTGTATAAATGGAGGACAGAGTGAACAAGTCCCATCCTATGTCTGAGAGGAGAATTCCATCCCCTGATAGCAAATAGGGTATTGGTCTGTTAAGCGCCACTGGTCAATGACTGCAAAAGCTAAAGCAGTAGTGGCCTGAGTGACCCTATGGTTTATGAATTTCTGTACTGAATCTATCATTGTAGGCTATTGAGTTTCATGCCATAATAAATATGGCACTATGTATGACCAGACAACCAGCAAGCTGGCATATGAATGCAGAATAATTACTAAATCTCTAAGACTATTGGAGAGTAACCTATGAATGGGGATTATGACAATGCCATTACTACCCTAATGAAGAATGAGGACCTGTTGCTGTCCTAACTCAGGTATGAGATGCTCTAATGTTGGCAACAACTGATGTTAAAACTGAGGATTCATATCCAAGTGCAGTCCTCCTCAATGAGCTTTGGCTCTACTGGTTGCTCAAGAAACAAAGGGGTGACTAAAAATGAAGATTCAGAGACTCCTTCAAGCAAAAGATAATAAGAATCAAGCTGTGCTCACCCAAGGTTAAAGTGCCAGTTTATCAAGAAGGCTCAAGTTGACAATATTCTCATCCTCTTGATAAGTTTTACTGATTGTCCTTCTCTAGTTAGATCTGAGACTTAGCCTATATGAAAAGAAGGAAAGCAACAACCAGTAGCAGGAAGGCAAATGCACTCAGGAAAATAAATACTAAGTCATCTAGTCAATCTCACAGGAAAGCTTTTAGGTGGTAACAAATCAATGAAATGGGCAGTGTGACATGGTAGGAGATCTGTCCAAAATAACCTTGTGACCCTGCCAGACTGGTTGGTTTTGGCTATTGTAATCCACAATAAAATGGCATCCTGAATCAAACTTACATGAGACCGTCTTAAGGAAAGCAACTCACTAATGCCAAAAGCTCGTGCATATAAGCATGTGAACATGGTGGTCCACAGGGGCTATGTGTGATAGTCCTTTGCAGCTGCATGCACAGCCCATAAAATAGCTCTCACAATAAGGCTATATAAGTCAATGGATGATCACTTAAACCTGTCCACACATTTCAACAATGTACCTATGAGACAATGTTTGTTAAAGACTCAAGTCCATAAACTCTTACCAAAAGACTAACAGCTGCTAAATGTAGTTTAACTCTTCTAAGGGCTTCTTGCTCCTAACCAAACAGGACAGTAAATAACATACTATTATACACGGTGACTACAGACATGCTTTCTTGGGTAAATTCTGGCAGAAACAATTGTAGAACCTAATGGCATCCATGTATGATTAATTTGTATTGGGGGCCCAGGAATTATGCAACAGAAGATGTGCTATTTGTCACAAAAGGAGATACTGCCAGCCCAGCTATCTGGAATTTTGTAAATAATTATACGTCATTTGTGAATATCAATGTGATTCATATGCATGTGTTACAAATGTATTAGAACTGTATGTTATGTGCATATCAAACTGCTGGTACAGAAGTATGTGTTGAAAAGGGTTTGTAAAGTACTGAGCTCAAAAATGCAACCACAATGTACCATACTGCATTAGAACAGAAATGCACCTGCACTATTGTAACTGTTTAGATGTATGTATTTTAACAAGGGAAACTGGAACACCAGAGGTTAACTTCAGAAAAATAGCTGAAATTAAATTATTTTATAGCCACATAATAAAAGGATGTTATCTTTCAGTTTCAGTGCAGTAACAGACACAATGTCTATAACTAAAGGTTCATTGTATTATCTTGGAAATGTTTTTATTGTTTTAAGACTTCCGGGATCTGCCTTAGATCTAAGAAAAGCCTTGTCTATGTATTTTCATAGGTAGATGCTAAATGCTACCAGCTGCATCAATGGGGTTTTACCTGGCATAGAGTCAGATGACAAAAAGAGATGTCATCCTGCAAGCCATCCCACAAAGAACCGGTTGCACTGACAGGGTGCTGGAGGTCTTGGCTATTATATTTGAGATAATAAGGAACTCTCTGAGAGACAGAGCTTCTTCTTCTTCTTCTTTTGGCTTTTCCCAGTTAGGGGTCGCCACAGTGGATCACATGTCCGCTCATGATTGGCAGTGGAGTTTTATGGTGTCGAGTTGCCAGCCCAGCACCCAACCTTCCACAGAAGGCACACACACACACACACACACACACACACACACACACACACACACACACACACACACACACACACACACACACACACAAACTTAGGGCCAATTTTAGAATGTCCAATCCACCTACAGCATGTCTTTGGGATGTGGGAGGAAACCGGAGAATGAACAAAATAAAGAAAGCTGTCGTTGACTAACAAGGGAAGTGGAGGTCAGAAAGTAGCCTTGGTGCTTAATGGCACAGGTAGGAGAGTCCGCTTATCCATCCTGGGGGGAGTGGGGGCATGTCCTTACGGAAGATGAAGACTAGCCAATTTCTTTGTTGGAGACTGAGGAAACCACAATACAGTGTCTTCTGTGGGTCCGTAGGGTAGTTCAGATGACATTTGCAGGAGTGAGAGGTGGTACGATTCCGATACCCACTGCATATCCCAGCAGGTGCTGTCCTATATCAGAAGTGCTCTTGTACTAACAGCTTCAATGGCCAAGGGAGTATGGCAAAAACTTTATCTTAAACCATCTCTGAATGCTACTAAGACCATTCTGTATTTTATTTGACCTGAACATCAGCTAGAAGACCCACTCACCTCATCTGCCTTGCTTTCTCTGTAAGTAAATTAACTAGGATATAGTAATTCTCTAGATATAGTCAGAAACATAGTGAAGTATAGTATATATGTTTTCTTTATTTATTTGAGATTGTCCTGCAATGCTGTTTTAAATATTTCCTGTGATTTTAAACTATGATGTTACTGTGATTATATACTGAATATTTTCTTGTTCTTTTATTATTTATTATTAAATATATTTAAACCTTTCCTTGTGGTTGATATTTGTGAGACATATTTATGTTCTGAGAGTACTTGCATATTTATTTGGTGACACTGTACAGGCCACTCCTAATAGCCATGATCTTGGTCAAACTACCATTTGTATTAGCAGTGACATTACACAGTAAGACTGGACACCCTATGTTAAGGACTTTAGAGTAACTGATAAAGAGTTGGCTGGTGACAGTGATAACTACCTTATAGTCTGGGCTGAAGTGGGCATAGCTAGTAAACCTGTGTCAGCCTTTCTCAGGTGTGTGTGTGTGTGTGTGTGTGTGTGTGTGTGTGTGTGTGTGTGTGTGTGTGTGTGTGTGTGTGTGTGTGTGTGTGTGTGTGTGTGTGTGTGTGTGTGTGTGTGTATGTGTGTGTGTGTGTGTATATAAATCAAAGTGTGTGTGTGTGTGTGTGTGTGTGTGTGTGTGTGTGTGTGTGTGTGTGTGTGTGTGTGTGTGTGCACGCGTGCATTCATAGGTTCATAGGTAGGTACTAGGCTATCTGCCCAAGCGCATTTATAAGCCTAGCCAGAGTGTGTCGGCTTTTGCCGCCCCATTGATTAATTAACTCAGCCTTTGTCAAGTTTGCGTGTCAGCTACTTGGGCAGGGACACAAAGAACTGGTTGCACTGACAGGGTGCTGGAGGTCTTGGCTTGGCCACTCAGCTGAGATCTTAATTCTATAGCTGTGCCAGTGGGGAGTCTTACTGGGGATCTGGAGAAAGAGGGAGAAACCAGCTCTGGACCGACTGGAGTCTCTTTGTGCTCTTAAGGGAAATTGCACTTGATGCAGAGAGCTGCATCTGGAAATAGTGTGTGTGTACTTGTCATCCTCCCAATGTACATCCTCCATTGGTGCTAGCAGTGAGGATTGAGGGTCCTTGGATTACTGTTGCCAGTGGTGGGGTGTAAGTTATATTGGATTGCAGTGGTGGGATATCCACATATTGCGATTCAGTGGTGTGGATTTTGAATTGCTGTAGTCTGTAAACAGTGGTCACTAAATAAGGTGTTTGCACCCTCAATCAGCCACACAGTGAACATTCAGAATTTCATATCACAGTAGTTTTATTTTTTTTTTTTTGCTAGCTTAGTTAGTCAAGGAGAGCAGGCAAGGATGTCAGCAGAGGAGTATGGCAAACTGACAAGGAACCAATTGGCTGAGATGTGCCAAGTCAATGGACTGGTGCATGCCAACTTGACTAAAGCAGAAATGATTGCAGCCTTAGCCACAGCTGCATCACAAACCTGCAACCAGGAAGGCAACCCGCCTGGCTTTGGGGATGTACCACTCTCAGAAACTGGACAGCTCAAACTTTCCACAGAGGACTTAAACATCCATATGAAGTTAAAGAGACCTGAACTGGAGGCCAAACCTTTGGAAATATAATCAGCAGAGAGACTGGGACATCTGGAAGCCAAAGAAAATGAGAAACTGAGATGTCTGGAAGCCAAAGAAAATGAGAAATTGAGATGTCTGGAAGCAGAAGAGAATGAGAGGCAGAGGCAACATGAAAAGGAGATGGTGACTCTTCATCAGGGACATAGAGGTAATGGAGAAGGTAATAACTGAACCCCAGAATCAACAAAGGTCAGTAAATGTCTTCCACAATTTACAGAGGGTGATAATTTTGACATTTATTCACATGTTTGAAAGGGTATGTAAACAGAATAATGCTGGACAATGGCTCTGCATACACTTCCTGACCTGACCTCCTAACTCCATAGTAAAGCTGTAACTGCTATTTCTAAATTGTCTGATACTGATTGCTTACATTATAATACAGTTAAAACTGGTTTGTTAGAGTTTTTATGTTAACAACTGAAGCTTATAGAAAAAGGTTTTGTGAGCATAGATGCAAGGCAGATGAAAGTGTGTGTGACTATATTACTGAGTTAAGTACTTACTTTCATAGATGGGTGACTGGATGTCAGGTCACCACTTTTGAAGGGCTAGCAGACCTTTTGGTGAGGGAACAAGCCCTTATCAATTTGCCTGAGGACATGAGAATCTGGTTAGTGGATAAAGAATGTAACACAGCAGATGAGTTTGGAAAAAAGGGAGACCTATACTTAGGAAGCAGGGTATCACTGCAAAGGAAAAGGATATCCAGTGCTGCTCATAGGTCTAAGGGAACACATGGTGGGCAGCCTGGACCACCCGGACAGAGTCCACCAGTAGCAGGGGAAGACACTAGTTCAGATACACTGCCAGGACCAAGGCTTAAATGTTTTAAATGCAACCAGTGAGGACATATAGCATATATATTTCCATGAAGGCAAGGTGGAGACCAAAAAGTAGGAGAGCCAGTAAGTGGGAATGACAGAATGCCAGCAGTAAGTTGTCTGGAGATAAACTACGAAAAGAGGTTATATACTATCTTAGTAGATGGGAAACAGGCCACTGCTAAGAGAGACACAGCCTCTGACCTAATCATTTTGAGCCTGCAGTGGTTAAAGAGGAGCACTACTTGCTTGGGCAGTCTACTCTAGTCAGAGATTTAGAAGGGACCCCATTCCAAATACCTTTGGCTAGGGTTCACTTTGACTGGGAGGGTGGAAAAGGAAGCAAGCAAGCAGGTGTGCTTGAGGATATCCCTGCAGATGTCCTGATAAGGAATGATTTTGTTAACACCATACTTTGTGTGCATGCAGTTACATGCAGTCAGACTTGGAGACAAGCATGTGGGTCTGGTTGCCTGGGGGGCCCAGACAGACCTCAGACTTGAAGCCAGGACTGGTGTGGTGGTTAATTTAGAGAGGAAGCTATATTGTAGCAGTGAGATTGAAGGTAAGCCACAGCTGCTTGTGGGTACTGATGCTCCCTTGGACAGAGTAGGTGCAAGGGCAGAGGTGAGCAGTAGTACCCAGGCTAACAGCGAGGTACTGCTGTCAGAGAATACCAGAATTCCTGTGGAAGGGGAGCAGGGAAGGGTTACAAAGAGAGAGTTGAGACAGCCTTACCTCTCAGACCCTACATTACAAGGCCAGAGGGAGGTAGCTGGTGAGGCACCTGATTGTCAAGGAAAAGGAAAATGTGTATACTGGGACAAAGGGTTACTGCATAGACAGTGGATCCTTGACAGAGGGCTAGAGGGTGAGAGAATACAGCAGTTGATAGTGCCCATTGCCTACTATCTGGCACTTCTAGTCATAACCCATGACATTTCCTTTGCAGGTCATATGGGCATAAAGCATACAAAGAGACATATTATGCAGCACTTTTATTGGCCTGGGATTTCCAGGGATGTAACAGGGCACTGCAGGACCTGTGAGCAGTGCCAAAAGGTAGACAAGGTAGGAGACAAGGTGAAGGCTCCTTTGTTGCCTTTGCCTTTGACTGAGGAGCCATTTCAAGGGTGGCTATGAATATTATGGGATCTGTGAATACCCCAAGTTTCACAGGGAAGACGTATACCCTAGGGGTAGTAGATTATGCCACCAAATATCCTGAGGCAGTGGCCCTGTCCTCCATTGAAACATAAAAGATAGCAAATGCTTTGTTAGAGATTTTCAGCAGGGTAGGCTTCCCAAAAGAAACACTGGCTGACAGATGTCCCAATTTCATGTCAGACCTGCTGGCTTGTCTGTAGAAGCACTGTGGGGTGAAGCACTTATAGACCACCCCTTACCATCCCCAGACTATTGGTCTGGTAGAGAGGTTAAACTCTACACTGAAGACCATGCTATGTGCATTTGCAAACCAGTTTAACAGGGAGTGGGACTAATATTTGCCCCATCTCTTGTGTGCTTACAGAGAGGTGCCCCAAGAATCCACAGGTTTTTACCCTTTGAGTTAGTTTATGGGCATAAGGTGAGGGGACCTCTAGACTTGATTTGTAATGAGTGGGAGGGTTAGTGTGAATCCCACAAGGAGTCTGTTGTGGCATATGTCCTAAACCTCAGGACAAGGCTTAGGGAACACATGGGCTTGGCCCAGGAGAACCTGGCAGAAGCCCAACAGCAGAAAAAGGTCTAGTATGACAGGAGTGCTTGAGTTAGAGAGTATGTTGTAGGGCAAGAGGTTATGGTTTTCATTCTTGTGAGGCACAACAAGTGACCCTTCAAAGTGTTAAGGAAGGTCAGTGATGTTAACTACATGGTAGAACTGGTAGGCAGGACGCAGGGATATAAATTGTACCACATTAACATGATGAATGCTTACCATGATAGAGAGGCCTTTGTGCTGAGCATTTGCAGTGGATGGCAGGAGGAGTCTGAGGGTGATCTGGTGACTGTCCTCCTCAGTGAAGCTCAGACTGACACCTCAATGGAAGGGGTAGCAATGTCCCAGCAGCTATCCCCTACCCAGGTTTGTGAAATCCGAGCAGTGTTACAGGAGTTTGGGGACATGTTCACTGCGAAATCAGGGTGCACCCACCGGGTGCAGCACCATGTGGATACAAGACTCTAAAGGGCTATTAAACAGGCCCCTTATAGGGTGCCTGATAGGGTCAAACAGAGTATGAGGGAGAAGATACAGGAAATATTGGAACTAGGGGTAATCCAGGAGTCCAGCAGTCCCTGGGCCTCCCCAGTGGTGCTGGTACCAAAGAAGGATGGCAGCAACAGGTTCTGTGTGGACTACAGGAAATTAAATAGTCACACAGAGTCAGATGCTTATCCCGTGCCTTGGACAGATGAAGCCCTAGAACAGCTGGTCAGGCTAAGTATCTTACCACTATTGATCTTACCAAGGGCTAGTGGCAGGTGCCCTTGACTTCCAGCTCTACAGAGAGGTCAGCCTTTGTGACTCTTTTCTGCTTGTATGAGTTCATGTACATGCACTTTGGGATGAAAAAATGCCCCAGCGACATTCTAGAGGCTGCTAGATCATATCCAAGCAGGAGATTTCATTCTTGCTTACCTGGATGATGTTGCCATCTACAGCCATTGCTGGCAAGAGCACCTACAACATGTCAGGGAGGTGCTGGGCAGACTACAGAGGGCAGGGTTGACCATTATGCCCAGTAAATGTCAAATGGATAGGGCAGAGGTCTCCTACCCGGGACATAGAGTGGGGAGTGGTAAGATCAGGCCAGAACTAGCCACAGTGGAAGCCATTCAGGCATTGCCTGCCCCTGCTACCAAAACGCAGGTGAGGGAATTCTTAGGGACAGCAGGGTACTACAGAATGTTTGTCCCCAATTATAGTACCATAGCTGTTCCCCTAACAGAACTGACAAGGAAAAACAAGCCAGATAGGGTAGTGTGGACCACAGCATGTCAGCAGGCATTCCAGAAGCTTAAAAGAGCTTTGGCAGGACCCCCTGTGTTAGCCAGTCCAGAGTCCAGATTACAGCAAAAAATTTGTTGTGCAGGTGGATGCTTCAAACCATGAGGTGGGGGCTGTACTCAGCCAGTCTTCCTCAAAGGGGGAAGAGCAACCAGTAGAACATCTCAGTCATAGGCTCCAACCCAGGGAAGAATGTTATGCAGCTGTATAAAAGGAATGTCTAGCCATAGTGTGGGCACTGCAGAAATTTCAGCCTTATCTATATGGAAGAATTTCACTGTAGTTGCAGACCACAATCCCTTAACATGGTCACATTGAGCCAGCCAGAAAAATGCCAAGTTGCTAAAGTGGAGCCTAGGGCTGCAGGCATATGATATGACATTGCAGCACCACAGTGGGATTAGCAATGTCAATGCAGATGGGCTCTCAAGACAGGGAATGGAGTAATGTATTCCCAGATAGGCCCATCCCTCTCAAGCAACCTTTCTCAAGGGAGACTTGAAAAACTAACCTGAGTCTTTGAGGGGGGGGGGTGTCACAAAAGGAGATACTGCCAGCCCAGCTATCTATAATGTTGTAAATAATTATATGTCATTTGTCAATATCAACATGATTATATGCTTGTGTTACAAATGTATTAGAAGTGTATGTTATGTGTATATCAAACTCCTCGTACAGAAGTGTGTTTTGAACAGGGTTTTTAAAGTAATGAGCTTAAAAATGTAACCACAGTGTACCCTACTGGAATAGAACAGAAGTGTACCTGCACTATTGTACCTGTTTAGATGTATATATATTAACAATGGAAACTGGAACAGCAGTGGTTAAGGTTAACTTCAGAAAAATAGCTGGAATTAGATTACTTTATGGCCACGAAATAAAAGGATGTTATCTTTCAGTTTCAATGCAGTAACAGACACAATGCCTAGAACTAGAGGTTTGCTGTATTGTCTTGGAAGTGTTTTTATTGTTTTATGACTTCCAGGATCTGCCTTAGATCTAAGAAAGGCCTTGTCTATGCATTTTCACAGGTATATAATAAATGCTACCAGCTGTGTCAATGAGGGTTTTACCTGGCTAGAGTCAGATGACAAGAAGTGATGTCATCCTGCAAGCTATCCCAGTAGTAATATTTGAGATATTAATTTAAGAACTCTCTGACAGAGAGAGACAGAGTATACTGCATTTTCTTTGACCTGAAAACATCATCTGGAAGACCCACTCACCACATCTGCCTTGCTTGCTCTGTATGTAAGTTAACTAGGATATAGTAATTCTTTAGATACAGTCAGGAATATAGTGACGTATAGTTTAGATGTTTTCTTTATTTATTTGAGACTGTCTTGCAATGTTGCTTTAAATATTTCATGTGATTTTGAACTATGATGTTAATGCAATTATATATTGAGTATTTTCTTGTTTTTATTATTTATTATTAAATATATTTAAACCTTTCATTGTAGTTGATATTTGTGAGACATATTTAAGTTCTGAGAGTACTGACATATTTATTTGGTGACATTGTGTAGCCTACTCCTAATAACCTTGCTCTTGGTCAAAGTACCATTTATATTAACAGTAAGATTACACAGTAAGATTGGACACCCTTGTTGTTAAGAGTCTTAGAGTAGCTGATAAAGAGTTTGCTAGAGACAGTAATAACTACAGTATAGACTGGGCAGAAGGGGGCATAGGTAGCAAACCTGTGCCAGCCTTTCCCAGGTGTGTGTGTGTGTGTGTGTGTGTGTGTGTGTGTGTGTGTGTGTGTGTGTGTGTGTGTGTATAAATCAAACCTCAAAGTGTGTGTGTCAGCTACTTGGGCAGGGAGACAAAGCACTGGTTGTACAGAGAGGGTGCTAGAAGTCTTGGCAATGCCAGTGGGGAGTCATACTGGAGATCTTGAGAAAGAGGGAGAAACCAGCCTCGGACTGACTGTGGTCTCTGTGTGCTCTTAAGGGAAATTGCACTTGATGGAGAGAGCTGCATCTGGAAATACTGTGTGTGTACTTGTCATACTCCCGATGTATGTCCTCCACTAGTGCTACTGGTGAGGACTGAGTCTCCTTGATTACTGCTGCCAGTGGTGGGGCATCACACTATTCTTCCCCAGTCATCCACAGGTGGTATGGAATACAAATGTGTTAGGTGACTGCATCTGTGGTGAGCTGATGAAATACGGATGCCTGCAGATGAGAAAAGCTGGTAGCAAGCACATTGTGAATCCCCAGAATGTGTTCAGCAGAAAATGAAAAATTTGAACCATGGAATACCGATAATCTTAAAACTGACTGAACTGAAAGACCAGGATGACTTTTTTGTCAAAAAGTGAAACAGAGTCTGTTTTTCAGAATGGAATATCAATTTCTTGTTATGTATGTCATCCTGGCAAGTCACTGCTGCTACCCAAATGAGCAAGCATTCCAGGAGGATAATGTCTTTTTTTCCTGTCAGAGGACCAAGAGGGCCAAGAGGAAGACCAAGATGCAAAAAAAAAAAAATCTCCTTTTGAAATCAGTGCCCATGCCGTGGCCCTCTGCTGCATCTGTGAATAAATTCAAGGGGTTAGAAATAACCCAGTAATTCGGCCAGGAAGACTAATCATTTAAGTCCATCAAAAAAGATGGACCAAAGATGAAGCTCTCATTTTATCCTACTATTAATCCTGTGCAGTGCTTTTAGTGACCTCTTCAAAGAAAATGTGTTACTGTCTTTAGAAATTTCCACCTGAAGCCACTTCTCTCTATACAAAATTTAACAATTCAAAAAGTTCCATAACTTCACTCACCAAAACTTTTTTAGTAGATAGGAAAGAACTGGTATATGAACTCAAAGCAATCAAATTTAACTTGTGGTAATCTACAAAAAGAGGAAGAGACATCACTTCAAGACCCAATAATATTAGGGAATTAATGGGTCCTTTCATTTTATTATAAGTCAAAAGAACTCCCAACTGTCAACACACATCAAGGAATATACCAGCACCTTCATTATTCTCTTGCTCCAATTCACCTGCAATCAAAAAATTATCAATTTTGGTGACTGGTTGCTGTTTGAAGGTTCCCTTTTAGCAGCAACACTGTAATACTGCACTAAACCTTTTGAAGGTGGTACAGTCCACAACATACCCCAAGGGCATGGCCATATCAAAATAGTAATTGGCCTCATAGTATATCTCAAAAGATGCCAATCTTGTTTATATATGGGAAGCAGTAAGGAAAGTGAAATCCTCACTTATCTTTGCTAACCAAGTATCCCTAAACTAATGAATGATCATGATTACATCATCTAAGGATGAGTACTAAACCTTGACATCCCATTTGTTGATACAATCATTCACTGATTATCCTGGAGGAAAAGAAATCTAGTGAATTATTCAGCCTTCTTCTTTTTAGGCATCAAACCTAAAGGAGTGATCCCAAATTATTCAAATGGAGGGGATTTAAGGAACCAGTGATTCTCCTTTCATGTATCTCCAACAGTACCTTAAGACCATCTCCTTGCCTTGAACAGACTTTAAATGCTTACGGACTGAAAGCTTGAGAACAGTAGTAGATGGAAAACATGGATGAAACCCTCTACCAATTAAAAAGTGGCTTGTTGGTCAGAATAGTGTCTTTAAAAAAGATAAGATATTAGGATTGATGGGTCTATATTACATTTTCGAAAGCCAACAATGTTGAATCTGACATTGTCGACACGAGAATAGCAAAACTGCAGAACATCAAACAAGTAAATAGAAATCTCCGTACGGGGAGATTTCCATTTACTTCAATGTAGTGCGGTCTCGGAGTTGGTATACTTAAGTAGTGGGGGGTGTGGGGGTGGGGCTTGTCCCCCTGCCTACACCGTTTAGTTTTTTTTTTTTTTTTTTTTGAACATTCGATGTTTTAACAGTTTGATCACTAAAGGTTGACCTTTAGTGATTTGAACTGTTAAATATCTGATGTTCTAATATAGACCCAGGTTGATGTTTGTGTGGTTCATAAAAGTATTATTAGAAACTATGAAAAGAAATAGATCCTATGGGGCCATGAAAGGAGGACCACTCCCTTTCAGATACATTTGCAAAGTGACTTTCTGCTTAACTTCAGGAGTATTGATGGACTTGCCACCTTTGAGCTAACACCTGGGAGCTGAATTTCTCTCCTCCCACACTGTGAACAGGTATGGAGTACTCTACGTGAAGTATGACAACATTTACTTATAATGAACTCCAATCAAGTTCTGAAATTGGAGCCTGTATGATTATCACTAATCCATGCTTAGACCTGTCAATCATGATCCATAGACAAAGTGTAAGTATATTACTCATCCCATTTGAAATGAATATTAACTGCCATGAGTTTCCAGAACCTTTGACTGTACAAGAGCCAGGCCAAACCTCTGGTTAAGAAATGTGCTTCTCTTATAATTAAGGGATAGTTCAATAGCAGCAAAGCCTTTGAAGATTCCTTTACAATGAAGACAGTCATGAAGTACACAAAAAACAGCCATGACCATCCCAAGATTTTGTCCTAGTTTTATCTGGCGGTTGCTTTCCCAGGGTTACAAATGCAGATGAAAGATCTTTGGCCCCAGGTCCTTCAGAATTCAATATATGCTGCAACCTGTCTGCATTGACCAAGTGAAAAATCAACATAGTACTTTCAGCAGATTTTCTATTTAATGAGAATGTGAGAAGTGACTGACAAACCTTGATGGGGAGTGCAAAGATTGGGAGCAAGTAATGATTTCTGTAAGCTTCCCAGATCACCTACTGACCAGTCATGCAATAGTTGGCAGGCTCACCAGATAATAGTAAATGAGAAAATATGAAACTGCTAGGACCAGTATCATCAGTGTCATCATCTATAGACTCTGGACTGATCTCTGATGAAGCAGGCAAATACCTGTCAAAAAACATCTCAAATAACCTGCCCCTCCCTGTCTGATTAAGAGCTTCAATAAAGCCCTTTACATACTCATCTACCTGTTGGCACTGCTGGGCTGATTTATCAGGTGCTCATTGCCTGATGAGGCTGAAGTAGGTTGACATTTTATGTTTCTTGAAGCCAATGAGAGCTAAAAAGAAGTGCCCATTCACTTTAAATAAAGGATTTGTCAACCACGTTACTGCTATTTGTAGCAGTCTGGCCACACAAGAGATCTTAACTATCTATGCTTCATGTTCCACAGCATAACAAATTTTCACATATTCCTTAGGGTTGAAAAGAGAGAGCTGTAACTATATTAATTATAACTCTGACTGGAACCACATGGTCCTGCAACTGTATCTCAAGTGGATAAAATGCATCACAATGGCTACTTTGGCATAACATTTAATCTCTGCATGGCCATGTCTCTCAGTATTTATCATTGTCATAAGCTTCTTTCGGATAACTCGGAGATAGGGTCTGTTGTTGCACCTATATTGATCTATCACTAAGTGAATTTTATCAACAGTTTGTATTTACTAGGGCTGAAAGTTGCCTAGCACAGAATAAGGAGAAACAAACACCTTAATAGGTGCATTTACAGCTATGATGGGAAGGTGGAGGTATTTTCAAGAATCTGTAAGACTGCTGCAGGAGTGGATTCACATTGCCTGGTATAAGGGTTTCAAAGTTCAGCTCAGTGGGGATATCACAATAATTGTGAAAGGCACTCTATTGCATGCCTGATGAACTTGTGTTTTTAGCAATTTTCAGAATGGAAATTCAGATGGAAGAAAAAATAACGTCTTCCAGTTTACTGCAAGGCTTGAAAGCATTTTTAACCTCCTAAAAATGCTAAGTGCCTCATCCAATGAAATAAATGGATGATAGAACGAGAGTACAAAATCCTCAGCAACCCACAAGTCTGTGTAACATCGCCTGCCATATACAGTAGATGTACTTTGAAACATCAAAGTACACAAATGTTGAAGGGCTATACACTGATCCCAAATGATTGAAAGCCAAAATACCAAAAAATAAAACACTTCTGCCCCCTTCACCTCCAATATGGGGGGGGGGTGGGCTGCACCCTCACACCTCCTGCTACTTATCAACTACTAGATTGCTCTACAGTGGAGAAAAGTCAAATTCCCTAATTCCTACTGTTCACAATCTCACATGGACTTAACACCAGCAAAAAAAGATCAAATTAGTTTTGATCAGTTCTGCTAGTGCAAAAATGTTTAACATTATAAATGTTTGATTATTTGTATGATTTTCAAATGTTTTATATATATATATATATATATATATATATATATATATATATATGTGTGTGTGTGTGTGTGTGTGTGTGTGTGTGGGTATATGGGTCTACTTCTAAAGCCGAGCTCTCACACAGCCCACTTTCAAAATCCCAAGATGAAAATCACAAAATTTCTGAAACCGGAACATTGATTTTTACCAGGGTAAGTAAATATGTGGTCAACTGTACATGAAACTCATGCTGAGGTAAGTAAAACCCACCTAGGTGAGGGGGCTACACCCCCTCACCCACTTATATGGGGGGCTGCACCTCCCACATCCTCCTAACTAAATGTACAAACTCCAGGATCGCACTACAGCGGAGAATAGGGCATGTTGGCCAAATGTTTACTTGCCCTAGTAAACAGTCAATGTTCGGGTTTCTGAATTTCATGATTTTTGTCTTGAGAATTTGAAAGTCAGTTATGTGAGTGTCGAGCTTTAGAAGTAGACTCATATATATATATATATATATATATATATATATAGATATATATATATATATATATATATACATATATATATATATATATATATATATATATATATATATATATATATATATATATATATATATATATATATATTTATGGATTACTATTGAAATGTCACCGTGCAATTGCACAGCTATAAAGTATTTGAACAACAGATGTTCGAATACTTCATATGTGTGCAAGTTACTTGTGCGAACGTCATATTTGCGAATGGACTGTTAATTCGCAAATATAACGTCCGCTCATGTAAAGGGATTGCAGTACAGTGCGGCTAGGGAAATATATCCCTTTCCTCATTGTAGTGCGATCTCGGAGTTGGGATATTAAGTTGGGGGGTGGGGGTACAGGGGGGCTTTCCCCCCTGCATACACTGGATGTTAGGTGTAGGGATTAGCAAGTTACAGCAAGGGTGGCATTGTTGCTAATGTCGTAAAATGTCGTTGTCGACATTTTCGGCATTAACAGCTGTTTTTCGACAATAGGGCCATTAGGTTAGTTGTAGTTTCGGTAAAACACTTTGGTTATTTGTACCATTTTTATTTTAATTTTCGAGATATTGATAGCAAGCCTATACACACACACACACACACACACACACATATATATATATATATATATATGTATATATATATATATATATATATATATATATATATATATATGTGACTACTCACAACAACGAAGACCAAAACACAGAGACCAAAACAACGAAACCCCACAACACAGAAAACCATGTAAGTATAACACACACAAAAAACATACACAAATACATACACAACTGCCCCAAACTACCAACCACACCACCCTGCACTACAAATAGGCAGGGGGGCAAGCCCCCTTGCACCCCCCACACCCCCTTTACTTTAATATTCTAACTCGGAGATCGCACAGACACACAAGGCAAACTCACACCCACACACTACAGTCCTTCACACACACACCACAGTGACAACACACACTTACTCACAGCACTACCCCTCACAAATACACTTACACATGCATACTCACCCAGCGGAACACCAAAAGCACTAAATCAAAATCCCGTAACACCGGGATTTTGAATTTTGCGCTTTTCGGTGTTCTGCAGTTTCGTTGTTTTGGTCTCCTGCAAAACACTTTTGATGTTCTAGTCTTTCGGTGTTTTGAGGGAGACCAATATATATATATATATATATATATATATATATATATATATATATATATATATATATATATATATATACACACATATATAAATAAGTATATAAGTTTCCTGCTTCTTCTGTAAGAATTTGAAGATCATAGGTGAGAGAAGGCATGTCTGGTGAGTCCCTCTGACATGTAGACAGGTCTTGGAACAAATACTATTACTGATAATCTGAGCAAAGTACTAGGAATACAGTAGCCAGGTAAGAAAGTTCTTGTATATACCCTTTGCCCACAGCAAGGCCCAAAGAAAGCCTCAGAGAGTATGGAGTCAAACAAAGGTGAACTTTACTATTTGTTAGTTAGAAAGTCAAATTTAAAAGATCATTGGTAGTAAAGACAGAGAAGTTGAGGAAGAGAGAGATGATGGAGATACAGTGCCTGAGATGTGTAGTGGGATGCTCACTATGGCCCAGATGAAGAAATGAGGACATCAAAGCAGAAGCCAATATAGCTCCAATTACAGAGGAGTCAAAGGGACCAGATTCTGATGGTTCAGGCACACATGCAGAAAAGCAGAAGGCAATCTGGTGAAGAACAAACAGAACATAGGCAAGAGGAAATGAGGGCATCCACAAAGAGATGTCTGGACTGTGTAAGAGAGGACCTGTGACATGATTATAGATGATGGTAGGATAGTGGCATTGAAATGAAAGAGATGGCAACAGTTGAAACTGCACCCTGACCCCATGTTGAAAATGGGGAAAAGGGGCCTGATGATGATGATGATGACTGGTGTCTTATCATGGTGATTAGATTCGGAATCTTCCTTCAGTGTGCACTCAGGTACTATACTGTCAGATATGTACCACAGAAAGGGAACTTCAGAGATTGCCTATAATATAAGAATATTTCATATTACTGTGCTTATTTAAAGAATAGGAAATATAAATTAGACTGCTGTTTAGGACTACAACTTACACACTTCAAGCATCATGCAACCAAATATGCTTGGTACATACGTACTTCAGGAAAAATTATATTCTGCAATAATCTTGTACCAGAAATCCTTACCAGTTGATATTTGCACAGAGAATGGAAGGAAGTATATAGTTCAATCCCTCTTCAAGATAAGTGTGTGTGTGTGTGTGTGTGTGTGTGTGTGTGTGTGTGTGTGTGTGTGTGTGTGTGTGTGTGTGTGTGTGTGTGTGTGTGTGTGTGTGTGTGTGTGTGTGTGTGTGTGTGTGTGTGTAGATGTGTATGTGTGTTCATGTATACGTTTGCATATATAAATATATAATACACACCTACACACCTATACATGGAGAGAAATTGTAACATGGCATTGGTGGTTCTCAGTAAAACCTTAATTGATGATAGTGCCATGCGAAAAGATGGAAAGACTTGTGCAAATAAGGATAATGACTTTACTGAAGGCAGTCAGCATGACTCTTTGTGTTCTGCTTGGTGCACCATATCTCTAAACTGTCTAGCTTTTTGCAAAATATCCAGATTTTTGCCCTGTATTTCTGGTCTTTTCCTCATAAAATTTGTGATTTTCTGGCACAGCAATGGGATGATCAAAGTCACTAAATAATGATATACATTTATGTTTCAGACTTCATATCCTTCAGAAAAATGCACGCAAAGACAAATCCTGTTATTTTAACAACTTTCTAAGTTTATAAGAGCAATATTTAAAATCTGTTCCTATTTATGAGCCTTTGACCCTCCCCATTCTCTCAGATTTTTCCAGATTTTTTTCACTAAGAGGTTGAGAGGTATGATATGCACATACTGAATTTTTAGGGATTATTCAGTGAATGGAGCAGTGAACAGAGTTGGTGTTCCTCTGTGTCTCATCCCACAAAGGCAATCTCCTTGTGGCAAAATGCAAACCCTGCTACATAAAGCATGTATTTGTGTGCTAGATGTTTGCCTGCAGCAACCAAAACATCAAATTCTATTTCATATACTTAACACTCACATAATTAGCTTTAAAATAAACACTCAATGTTTTCTTACAGCTGAAGAGTCTGCAGGCAATAATTCATTAAGTATAATTTCTTATTTGCTGTTAGTATTTGCATTTGCCTTTGCAACATCATAAGCCAGGCATCATTAGCAAAATTAACAAATGCTTATTATACACCATTAAATGTATGCTACTTTAGAATACAATGTATTTAAGCAATGTGCAACAGTTTTAATGAAATTCCCAAGATTCGGAAATATTTTTGTAGACTATGGTTAGTCCTTCACCAACAAATAACATCCTGAGATATCTGCTGATACTGAGAGTTACATGGACAGTTGGAAGGACAGGGATCCTACTGCCACTGATTTGTACTGATAAATTACAACAGGCAGTGACTTAGTCCACAGTGTCAAGTCTCTGTTTTGGTTTGCAAAGTGTGGTTATAATAATTAGAGCAACCTGCACTTTGTTTGCAGATATAGTAACGCATAACTGCAGTTCTATGAATGGATTATAGAGCTCCTTTTCTGGGAACATAAAACACATGCACCTAGATTCATATTACAGGAAACAAGAGAGTTGATATTTTAGCACACTCATGACTTGGTATGCTTATTGCATGCCCCCTACCCCCTTTAAAGCATATTCCCTCTTTGTCACCTTACTTGAGATGAAACACCACACAACTGTAATTCCTACACTCTCGTCACAGGGTACTACAGAAGGTGAAAATAATTAATTATCTGCATACAGTACTCCTCTTCCAAAGATACTGCATCAACTCCCAAGATGGAAAAGCTTTAATTCACAGCCCTGCTGCTCTTTAAATATTTTACATTGCAATACCCTTTCTCTGCTTCTTTTCATGTGTGTACATGTGTATGCTTGTGCATGTGTGGGTTGGTGAGTGTGTGTGTGTGTGTGTGTGTGTGTGTGTGTGTGTGTGTGTGTGTGTGTGTGTGCGTGTGTGTGTGTGTGTGTGTGTGTGTGTGTGTGTGTGTGTGTGTGTGTGTGTGTGTGTGTGTGTGCGCACGCGCGTACGCACTTGTGTGCATGTGTGTGTCTTTATCAATTTTATGATAATGCATCATATTACAGAGTTTAGACAGAATA
Organism: Protopterus annectens; assembly: GCF_019279795.1. Lineage (NCBI taxonomy): Eukaryota > Metazoa > Chordata > Ceratodontiformes > Protopteridae > Protopterus > Protopterus annectens. The sequence continues at coordinate 687,648,136 of NC_056737.1, read as the reverse complement.
TGATTTTGTAGTGTCATTAGGTCAAAAATTGTGTTTTCACTTTTTAAACACAACAATCAATTGGCCATGGATTAATGCCACATGCTAGCAACAAGGATTCATAGTCTACTAAAAAGGGTCCTACAACATAATTGAAAGAGTGGAAAATATTCTTCAGCTAGTAATTATGAAGTGCGGCATTAAAATACAGTCCCATCTGCTTGCTTTGGTGATTACTGAGATGGAGACAAAACATAAAATCTGCACATTACTTATTCTGCGAGGAACAGCAGACATTAGTTGCATACGTGCAATATCATAATGGCATATGAAGCTCTCATTCATAAATAAACAAACGAGTAAATAAAAACATAAGTAAATATAATCAAATACAAAAATAAAGAAAACAATACAAAAACCATCAGTATATCCAAATGAATGTTTATAAATTGGGCAATAATACTTTTCCCAAAACAGTTGAAGACATATTCAAATCATGAGCATCCTGAGTAGGATAAGTATGTTAGAAATGTTACATCATCTTGTGATAGGTGACATTCAATAACTGTCAAAATGGCAAAACTAGAAATAAAGACTTGTCCTTTTGGGCAGGGTGGCAAAGCTCTCTACATTCCCTCCTATGTCGAAAAGTGCATCCCCTATTTGAAATAATCAACTCTCAGGATAATGGGATATGCCCCCAAGCAGTCGCCCTTGGTGAAATAAACTACTGTTTGACTGGGTGCAGACTTTCAGCAAAATACATTGATGGAAGGCTGCCTCTGTCAGCAGCAGCTTTACTGCTGAACATTTTAAAGGAAAAAGGTTCACAAACCTGTACCATAATATAATGCTGTGCTTCCAAAATGGCATGTAGTGTACCTTATGCAACTTTCTCTAGGCAACTCTACATTTATTTACTCATCATTTGTTTATCCATGCATTCAACAATCATTCTCTGATTTTTTTTTTTTTAAATAGAGATTTTGCAGATTCAGCAGCTGGTTACAGTACATGCACTGCGATCCACATTTATGGCGCACTCTTTAAATCCACAGTGAATACAAAAACCTTAGCTCACAATCTAAATAGTATTTTATCTTATGAATCTTGTATGCAGAATGCCAAACTCTGCTGTATTTTAAGATATCCTTTATCTATCCATCTTAAATTTGGAAAACATCTTAAAAATGTATGTGCCAAATAAAAATCATAATCTACATTTCCTATCTGACAATCAGTCTATTACAAATTCTAAAAATTATAAAATACGCGTTGCAAAATCGTCAGTGCAAAGTCCATCTATCATTGACTTATTCCAATCCATCTTCATAGGAGGTTGTGGGCACGTTTCTCTGTAATGTCTTATAGATTTCTCTGTATTAATCAGCTAACTATTAATTCGACTAGAATTGATTGATGGATTGTCAGAAAATAACAAGTAAATTTAAGTTGTTTTTACTTTTAATATTTAGAAGGAAAGGTTGAACGATGTCTCACTAATAATAAGCATACTCAGTTTTACATTTAGTTGCAAAACTTGCATAGCCATAGTATTTGTCCAAGTGAGTCGTGAATAGAAACAGCTACATTATTTACAAGTGTTTACATCAATTTACATTTAATAATGGAAGTCCTAATTTGCTCCCCATATTGACTTTATCTTCCATTTCTTTCCTCTGAGTTTCCCCCTGCATACTTCATCTAATAAGACCATCTGTTTCTAAAAATGTAGGTTTTCTTCTTCATAGCCCTTCCTCTTACAGTCTCACTTCATTGATTAATACGCTTACCTCCCACATCCTCAGGGCTTATGCCTTCTTCCACTTTCTTCCCAATTGCTTTGTTAGCCATTAGAATATATACCATATACTATATATACTACATCCTGTAAGCCATGCTTAGTTCTTATCTCATTCTCCACCATCAAAAAATACCATTCTTCCATCTAGCAAGACACCTCGCCTCTCAATACTACTGTCAGTTCCACACAATCTCTCCTAAAATGTTCTAAATTGGGGCAAGTCCAAAATATATGCTTTCAATCTCCCTGTTCTCATGATTCGCATTGCTAAAAATCACCTTCATAAATTGGAAGTATTTGTTGAAGTCTGGCTAGAGTACACTCAATTTTATGTTTATTCCAAACAGGGTCACAGGGCAACCAGAACCTATTCTAGAGCACAATGGATACAAGGCACAGAGGTTTGTCAATTTTTAACATTAAGGCAACTTCCTAAAAGTAGCTGCTGAATCCTTATCTTACCCTATTTCCATTCTTATCAATCTCTCAATACAGGAAGCATATATCCTACAACTATGGAAGGCATCATATATTATACCACTCCATAAAGGTGGTAATTCTTATGACTACTCAAATTATCATCCCATCAGCATTCTATCTCCCTTATCTAAACTACTCGAAAAATGCATACACCCTCAAGTTATGCATTTCCTGAACTCACACAATCTCCTCTCCCCCACACAACATGGCTACCGGCAACACCATAGTACAACAACTGCTCTGCTCTCTTTTACTAATCTGGTCAAACAACAAAGAAATAATAACAACTTTGTATCTGCAATATTTTTAGATCTCTCCAAAGCATTTGACATGGTCTCACATTCCTTACTACTAGACACCCTGGCTTCCCTATGCTTTGTCCCTTCCACTATAGCCTGGTTTAAAAGCTATCTGTCAGATAGGCAGCAATCTGTCCAATAGCAAGGTGTACTAGCTCCCTTACTTCCAGCCATAGGTGTACCACAAGGCTCAATATTAGGCCCACTTCTTTTCTCCATATTTACTAGCAATCTCCATACCACCACACAGCATGCTACACTTATACAGTATGTAGATGATTCAACTCTTATCTGCTCTGCTCCATCACTTGCCACTCTACAACAACTCACTCAAGCATCCTTTAGCTCAGTGGAAAGTTGGATTACTCAGATCCAACTTATACTAAACCCTAACAAGACAAAATGACCACTTTTCACCCCTAACAAAACTATGTCTACCCTTTTATCCTTCACTATCTCTTCCAAAAATGGTACTATCATCTCTCCCGCTGACCACACCAAACTCCTCAGCGTAGAAATTGACAAAAACCTTCTCTTTGATGTCCATATCTCACAAACCATTAAAAAGGTCCATAAAAAATGGAAACACTATATAGTCACAGGAGATTCTTCTCAAATCAGGCGTGGATCACCCTAGCCCAAACTCATCTATTATCCACGCTAATGTATGCCAGTCTAATTCTTACCCAGATCAGAAAACTTGCCCTTGCCAAACTTAAGTCATGTTATAATAAAAATGTCAAGTTTGCCAATAACTCCACCTTCAGAACCCACCACTGCCAGGCTCTAAGAGAACTTCAATGGCTAGAACTACCCCAACTACTAAATTATCACCAGCTAGTCATTGCCTATAATATTGTATGTCATCCTGACAAAACCCCTTCACTAGGCCAACTTCTCACCCACTATAAAGCAGATTGCCCTCTCTGCTCTTCTGACAAATCACTCCTCTGCATCTCTAGGGCTAACAACACAGCAGGGAAAGCACTATTTCCCATTCCATAGCTAAAACCTGGAATAACATCCCATCTGCTCTGATTTCTGCCTCTACTACTACTAAATTCAAAAACTCACTTAAATCACACTTAATGAATACCTGGTTATTTCCATGCATTACATAATTGCTTCTGTTATGTCTTTTTCCACCCTATAAATCCTTATTTCCTATTATACCTACTGATATATATACTACTGTTTTAAGAAACTACGCTGCTGTTTTTTAAATTGTATATAACTCCTTGCGTGTCTGTGTTTATGCTGTATGTAAGTCTCCTGTTGTTTCACATAAGTCTATACTGTTTTCTTCATATTGTATAATTAATGTTTCTTTAATGTGGAGCTTTTCTCCCTACTGGGCCACTGCTGTAAATGGGCCTGTGTCCAGTCAGACTAGCCCGGTAAACAAATGTAAAATAAAATGAAAATAAGCAGTACCTATAAATAATAATTATGCTTTTATAGTAAAATCATTGTATTCATACATTCAATAAAGGAAGAAAAGTGTGGACATATTGCATTGATTAAAATATTACAGTATTTTATTTGAAATCTTTCAGGTGTGTGGTGAGGTGTGGTGGGATGCAGGAGAGCTTACCCTCCTTGCAGAAAAACTATCCCCCGGATTTACAAAGCCCTTTATAGCATGCAGGATTAGTTTAAGAACTATTTTCGGCAATATGGCCAACGAGCGATCCAGGAATGAGCTCCCAGGACGTGCACGTGAGCTCTTAGGCTAATCCTGTATGGACCGAGCTCCTGTATGAAAATTACCCTTATTTGCAGGTGAAACCCATGCAAATGAAGGTAATTTGCGATCCAGGAAGCAGGCAGCTGCCAGTGCAGGACGAGTGCAGTCTGCAGAAATGTACTCGGTTAGTAACCGAGTACATTTCTGCAAACCACAAAACGGAGCTAAGACAGCTCCAAATAAAGGCTGCATATCATTAATGAAGCATGCTAATGGCCAAGTAGAAGGCCATTGGCATTGCAAAATGTGTAAATAATAAATAAAATAACATTTATTTTTTTTGTAGCCGATCTTGCCTGTTTAAGCATGGGGCAGTGGCACGCAAACAGGATCGGGAGGGGTAAATAATAAAACAGACCTAAAATAAGCATTCTAACTAAAAGCAGTTTTCTGCCATGCAAGTCAAAGGCAGGCATAAGACAACCTGGCCAGTGAGTAATGGTTGCTAAGGGAGGAAGCTCAGTGTGGGACATGTAACTGCATTATCAGGCAATCCTATGCAAATGAGGGGAAGGATAGTGAATCCCAGATTTCCCCAGGGTGTGAGGCAGGTCCCAAGAGTGTAAGAGTATAAATAGCTGGGTGCAAGACTAGGATATAGGTGACATCATGGGGGTTTGTATCAGGCATACTGTAAGTGGATTGGAGCTGTGTGGCTCGGGACTGCTCCTAGCTTAGCACAGCTAAGTTAGAGGTGTGTCCAAACTGCCTAGCACTCCTTACAAAGTGTAAGCGGGTGTGTGTGCCATGCACTGGGTTTCACAGGAAGAAAAAGGAAGTTAAACCAGGAAATAGCAGGTATGTGCACATTTGAGCACTCTGTTTGCACGGCACACACACAGGCTTAAACAGGGAGGCAATGGGAAGGGAAAACAGCAGTAGGAAGATAATCAAGGAGAACTAGCTGAGCTGCCAGGTGAAATGTATCAGAATCAACTAATTACACAGGCATAAGACCAGCCCAGCCCAGAACACCACTATAAACCAAGCAAACACCTTCCCCCATGGTTTTTCCACACTCTACACTACCGGTGTATACAAGCGGGGAAATTTTAAAAAACAAACCTACAAAATGAGAAGGGCTGCAGCAGGCAACATAGAACAACATGTGCAAGAGGCTGAGGATGGTGAGGATATGAATGCTGCCGAACAATCCACAGTGAGGAGACAGAAAAGAGTGTACAGACCCAGGGTAACCTACCAGGGGCTACATGAGATGAAGATAGTGGAGCACTATAGGGTGGACAGAGACCTCCTATAGCAAATCCTTGAGCTGTGCAGGCCGCACCTGATACACCACACCGGCCAAGGGGAACCCATCCCAGTGGATACCAAGGTGTGTGTAGGCCTAGGTATACTAGCCACAGGTACCTCCCAAAGCACAACTGGGGATATCATTGGCATCTCACGGGCATCAGCATCCAGAGTATTCCACCAGTTCCTGGATGCCATGTCAGCACATGCCAGTGAGCATGTATATTTCCTCAACACACATGAGATGTTGACCAGCAATATGCGTCTCTTCCACAAAATAGCAAACTACCCTGGGGTAGTGGGTGCTATAGACCACATGCACTTATGCATCAAAGCACCACCAGATGAGCAGGGTAGGGCCTACATCAGTCGCAGGGGCATCCCCTCCATCAACTGCCAGGTTGTATGTAAAGCCCAGGGCATTATACTGAATGTGTGTGCTGGCTGCCCTGGAAGCTATGACGATTCACATATATGGCAACTGATGCAGCTGTACCATAGATTTGCCAATGTGGACATCCCCTATGGTCACCTAGTGGGGGATGCTGGGTACCCACTGGAGCCATGGCTGATGACACCCATCAGAAATGCACACACACCTGAACAACAAGGCCATAATGAGGCACATGCACAGGACAGACATATAATAAAGCATGTGTTTGGGATGCTCAGGTCATGGTTTCAGTGTCTGGACACATCTGGTGGAGCCCTGCAGTATTCACCAGCTACATGTACCCAAATTGTTATGGCATGTGCTATGCTACACAATATGATCCTGTGGAAACAGCTGCAGCAGTAACAGCATGGGGCAGGGCCACACAGCCCCCCACCAATGCCAAGGCCTGTACAGGCACAGAGTGACTCAAAGGAGGAATAACCTGAGCCGGCCCCAGTAGGCAGAAGGTGGCATGCCCAGTATGCCCTGGCCTTGGCAAAGAGGCAACACATAGCATATGCACTGACACAGTAGGGACCCTGGGAATGACACCTCTCTCTGACTTGCGCAGACAGTAAAAGGGATGCCAAACATGACACTACCTGTGCCCAACCATGTATAGGGAGTGTACTATGTGCATCTAACATAGGCAGCACTCCAGCACCATCCTCAAGTCTGGCACACCCTCAAGGTAATTCAATCAACCTACCAATTGCCAAATGGAGTAGAATGTGTTTTTACCTGTAGCTATGGTGTGGATGTGAACATGCAAGGGAACTGGGTAGCCGAATGTCAAGGCAGCAGACAGTAGACACCCATAGTGACATCATGATATCTGTAACACATACTGGAGTCACCATTGTAGCCAGTACTACACAGGGTGACATAACCCACTGCAGGAAATGGCCTGAGCAACATGGGTGTCCATAAGATCCACACATGCCAGTCAGGAAGGTTCACATACCCAACAACAGTCTCAGCCAGCAGGACAGGTGAAGACTAACACAAACAAATGCTGTACTATGGCCTCTGAATGTGCCTTATGGGTAACCCCTCCCCCAGGCCTACACAGACAGACTACAGCAGGCCAGGCAGTCGGATGTAAGTTGTGAAGGCTAGGAAGTCAGAAACTAATATGTAGGTAAACAAAGCTGGGATCTGTAGTACACTGGTAAGATTCTAGCCAGCAGGATAGGTAAGACTACAGACTGAAATGGAGTACCTGATATACCAGTACAGTCCTAGCAAATGTATACAAGTGTCAGGTGCACCACCCCCCATCCAACATACACTTATAGTAACAGTCAGGTGTGCCCCCCCCCACTCCTGTGCAGAACAGTAGAAACAGTCAGGTGTCCACCCTCCTGTTATGCAGAAATGTAGCAACAGTCAATGCCAAATGACCGATGGATACCCTGCAGACACAGCATGCTACCTGTCAGTGTAAAACACAAAGGTCAGCACCGTAGTACAAACTACCTGGACGTGATCCACACATGCAACACAGATGGCCATGCTGGGCATGCTCACACACTTAGAGGAATGAAGGCAATGCCAGTCAACAACATACTGAGAGGTCATACTGGGCATGCTCACACAGTTAAACACATAAAGGCCATGTCTGCAAATACCAGTGGACCAGACATATCTGGCAGTCACAGTTCTCAGTGCAGACATGTCAGTATGCACAACTCCTGCCTTCACACACAGTGGATAGGAATACAGACAAATATGTAAGGACAACACACTATAATAAGCCACAGGTACACGGGCATAGATGTATGGAAGAGGGTGACCATGACAAGGAGCCATGCAGGCCTGTCCCAACCGGCACAAAGCCAAAGGGCCCCCAACACATGAGGTGCGGATGTAACCCACTGCGGATACTAGCCACCAGTACCTGTCAGCATGACAGACTATGTGGTGCACGTGCCAGCTGTGCAACAAGACTGTACAAGGAAGTAGCCATCTAGTAGCGGTATACATGTACCTGTGATATATGACCCGGTGTGTGCTCTCATGTGGCATGTCAACCCCTACATGAATAGGGTATGGCCCATGCACACACTGCCCTCCCCATAGCAGTAGTATGACAAGCCTGCTGAGTCATCCAATGCGAATTACTCCTTTGGGAGAGCTATAGCTCAGTAATTTGCATGGCGTGTCCCATAACTGCGTACTGCTGTAGTGATAGACTAGTTAGGTAGTAGTACTAACCCCAGACCTGCCAATTGTGTGAGTGTGTGTTTGTGTGGGTGCCTATCTGTCTCTGAATGTGTAGAGAGAAATGCTTGTTAGGCTACTCACACTCCGTACAATACATATATTCAACTTTGGCAAGGCTGCTGATGTCACTCACCTAGAAATACACCTCTGGGAAAGTGATAGCCCAATAATCACCGTAGTGCATTCTGTAACTGTGTACTGCTGTAGTGTGCAAAACTAGTTAGGTAGATGTTCAACCCCCAGACCTGGCAACTGTTAATCTGTGTGCGTGTGTTTGTGTGTGTGTGTGCCTGACTGAGCAGAGAACAATGCTTTTTAGGCTACTCACACTCCGTACAATACATATACTCTACTTTGGCAAGGTTACTGATGTCAGTCACCTAGAAATACACCTCTGGGAAAGTGATAGCCCAGTAATCGCCGTAGTGCATTCTGTAACTGTGTACTGCTGTAGTGTGATAAACTAGTTAGGTAGGTGTTTGAACCCCAGACCTGGAAACTGTGTGTGTGTGTGTGTGTGTGTGTGTGTGTGTGTGTGTGTGTGTGTGTGTGTGTGTGTGTGTGTCTGACTGAGTAGAGAGCAATGCTTTTTAGGCTAATCACACTCTGTACAATACATATACTCTACTTTGGCAAGGCTGCTGATATCACTCACCTAGAAATACACCTCTGGGAAAATGACAGCCTAGTAATTGCTGTAGTGCGTTCTGTAACTGCATACTGCTGAAGTGTGATAAACTAGTTAGGGAGGTGTTCGAGCCCCAGACCTGGCAACTGTGTTTGTGTGTGAATCTGTATGTGTGTGTGTCTCTGACTGAGTAGAGAGCAATGCTTTTTAGGCTACTCACACTCCGTACAGTACATATACTCTACTTTGGCAAGGCTGCTGATGTCACTCACCTAGAAATACACCTCTGGGAAAGTGATAGCCCAGTAATCGCCATAGTGCATTTTGTAAATGCGTACTGCTGTAGTGTGATTTAGAACATTGGTAGGGTTCCATCTCCATCCATGGCAGTTCCGGATGTTTTGTGTGTATTTCAGTGTCTGTGTAGAGAGCAATGTATTATAGGTTACTCTCTCACAGTACATTACAAATGCCCTACTTTGGTAAGCCTGCTGATGTCATTAATTGTGAAATACACCTTTGGGGAAGATGTACTTTAGTAATGTCCGTGGCGCATACTATAACTGCGTAGTGTAGTAGTGTAGTAAACTAGTTAAGTAGGGGTTCTATTCCCAGACATGACAGGTGTGTGTGTGTGTGTGTGTGTGTGTGTGTGTGTGTGTGTGTGTGTGTGTGTGTGTGTGTGTGTGTGTTTGTAACTCGTATCCTTTGTAGAGGTGGTTGTGAGTGTGTGCCACCTGATGGCAATGTGGAGGGGTTTTGCTTATTTCATTTATGGTGGTCCTACTATATATCACAATGTCAACCATACAGGGATAACAGATGTAAATTGCTGAGAGGCTGGGGTGCAAAGCCATACCCATACATGTGACATCAAGGCCAGCCAATCACAGTTAGCAACCCCACTATGCCTTCACATATGACTCACAACGGACATACCAGCCTGACAACATGCTCTGTATGAACAGATGACACTGACATCAGGGAATACTGTTAGCTTGCTATCAGTGCAGGTGCAGGGTAAACCTGCTGACCATTACCAGTCCCTGCCACAGGTGGGCAAGACTGGCACATCTGATGATAACCTGAGTTTACAGCATGGGCCAGACATCCCAGGTACAATTCCACATGTCACTATATATGCAAGTGGGAGGTGTGCACATCCTAGACACCATCCAAGTCATGGACTAGGGAACACATACATAGCAAGTGATGCACAGCACTGGCCACACACAACAGTCACCCAGGTGACTGGATGAGGGATGCAATACCTACCTGTGTGGGCAAATGCAGAAGCTACAGGCCTGAGCCACAATGCAGACCATTGTCATGTAGCCTGATGCCAAGGTATACCCATTGCCTACCCTTGTATAGCCTACTGGCACTGTTGACCACCACACACCCATGCAGACATGCACCCATACATGTCTGAACTGGCACCCTGTGTGTTTGTGTGTGTGTTGTATGGTGCATATGTCCACATCCACACACACTGCACCCCTCATGGCACAGTGAAGTATGCTGCATGATGTCTGACACCCTCTCATACTCACATACTCACTGCCCATACAACCTCCGTATGACCAATGTGGTGCATGTGTTCCCTGCACATTGATGTGTTGTGGCAATCCCACTAGTGATGAGTTACACTCCTGGTCCTGCCAAGTGTGTTAATGTGTGTGCGTCCCTATGTGAGTGTGCCTGTCTTGACGCTGGCACCTGTTCATGCAGACAGGCACGTGTACGTCACCTACTGTATATCTACCATATCCCTGTTGCAGATGACACTCTCCATCACATATATGTTCTGACTGCTCCCCACCAGATAACCCATGTGGTGCATCCAATAACTGCATTGAACTGTGATAGCACTACATAGCTGTCAGGGGGGTTGATACCCTGTGCTGATAGGTGTGTTACCCTCCCACCCCTCCCTGACATGAATTCGCCTCTGTCTGCCTCCCCCACTCCCTCTCTGGTGGATGTGGAGGCCCACACCTGCTTTGCTTAAGCAGTAGCATGTGTATTTTAAGTGATGCTCATGATCAGCTGATGGCCTCTGCACAAATTGCAGCCCTCCCCTAGCTGACTGCATGTGGAACAGCTGTGGTAACATTCTCATAGCCAATTGCATGGAAATGTACTCCAATACCTGGGAACATCATGGTGGTGTTGGCTCTTGTCTATCACTGTGAGCAGGAGCTAGAACTGTTGTTTGGCAAACAGCATCTCAGATGGGTTGGGGATTTACCTCTAACAACACACACTGTGGAAATAGTGCAACAAACTGGAGAGGGGTGTGCCTGACCTGACTACAGACTGTAAGTGCTGCTATACTGCATATGGAGTAATGTTGGTTTAACAGTGTTTGTCTGGATATGCCTGTCGTACATGTTGCAATACCTGTCATGTCAGTTCCATGTATATGAGGAATCCCCATCTGCAGGGTCATCTGCAGACTGGCCAGTGTTGTGCCTTTGGTTTCATGTGTTAGCCATGATGCATCTATCTGTGGAATGCAGAAGGCAGTGTGAGGATTGCAGTCTGTTGATGGTGGAGGCCGTGACAGTTACTGACTACATATCCCTCATTGGACATATGTTGCAACAAACCCCATTACAATGGTAGATGAATGAGGGTATCACAGCAACATGTCTATACTGGCCCTGTGTATGTGCTGTCAGCCACACCTCTGTCAACCTTTGTACATATGTTGTGCATGAAGTGGTGCATATGTTCTGTACACTGTAAATAGTGTCATCATATCTGATAACAAGCCAGTGATATATCAGATTGCTACACATGTCATGTACAGTAGGGGTTACATTTCATGCCATAACCTGGACATTTTGTGGATGTTTGGACAGTACTAAGGTCTGTGTAGTGATGGTGAATGTCAGCAGTGTGTATTGTTAATATGTACTATGGCCTGTGTACAGACTGCGGTAGATGTCATTGTTCTAGCTCCCCTTCTATCTGATGTTACATGCTGCCCCACTGTATGGTACCGTTTTACCGTACATGTTTGTAGGGCCATACACACACATGTCCCATACCACAGACAACCATCAGACCAAACTGTGTAGCAGCCCAGTATATGTAGGGTCATTCTGTGAGCAGCACATATGAGGATGGTGTTGAACAGATAGTCCATAGACTGTACTATTATGCTAGGGTACCATATGTGGCTGTGGCTGTGTTCACATTGGTTGTGGTTATGCACTGTCACACAAGTGTATCCTACCCTGTGCTGTGACATGGCTGTCGAGCCTGCTATATAGGCAAGTACTGTACAATGATAACCTTAGGATGTCTGTCAGTAGCCAATGGCACACATGTTATGAGCAGATGTCACCTTCCACACACACCATGTCTGTGAAGACAATCCCAATGACAGTAGCAAACGTCTAGTAATATACCTGCTGTACATACCTGACATCTTCTTGCACTATGACTTTGGGACTATATGGGTTAGGGTAGGGCTACACTCCATGTCCAGGACATATGGTGGAAATATATGGACATGTACATATCCAGATAGCCATATGTATATCTGAGTATACATGTGTAGCACTTCCAATTACCACTGTCATGGCAAACACCCACTATGAATCCCTACATCATGTGGGCATATTCCATGTACATTCCTTGTATGATGGACATCCTTCCTGTGTGTGGGCATCAATGTTACAGACAGCAGGTAGCAATACCTCTTACAGTAGAACCTGCACATGCAGGGCAGCCACATATATGTAGGAGGATCAGGACATACATACAGACTGTGAGTAGAGTGGTGTTATGCTTTGTATAGTACTGGTGTTACAGGGTGTATGCGTGTACATACTAGTTTACCTTGGAATGCATTCTGTCTGCATAGCTCACTACTCTAGGCCTATCTTCTAGCTGGACAGAGGTGCACCTATCATGTGTTGACTGTCCACCACACAGGTCCTGTGCCGGATATTACACTGGCAGTGTGTGTGTTGCATACTAGCAGTACATGGCTATATCCATTTGTGTCCCTGATGTCTTATTCCTGCATAAGGGTATGTTGCAACACATCCTGTAACACCAGCATGTTCCAGGGTGTGTAACTGCAAAATTGCGAGTATGGCACTGTGTTCCTGCCTTTGTCCTCCACATATATGGTAGGCTTTCTCCTGCTGTGATACGGTTAGGGGTTGTTAGGTAATGGTCTAACATTAATTACTGCTAGCATTCCTGCTATCATCCCAGTCATAACATGGTCTCCCACAAAAAATTGTCGGTCAGGGTCCATACATGTGACAGATACATTGACATTACCACAAGTAATGAATGTCCACCTAGGGCTTAACTACAGGGTGTAATTGGAGGCTGCTGAACTACATTTGATATTGTTGATTGTTACTTATCTTGCAGGCATATCCTTTGTCTACTGTTGTATGAATTGAAGGTCTTGGCCTCAACACCATAGTATGTTATATATCCGCACTGTCTGCATCTACTGTTTTCTGTGGGCCTTGCATCCATCACTGGTTATATGCATCAAAATCTATGTGCTGTCAGTAATGGCATGCATTATTGTATGGTACACAAATAATGGCTGTCTGTGTATTCATGCCTGTGTGTCGTGTCATGTCCTTTGAATTCTGAGGGGGTATATGTGTAATGCATGTATTCCCTTTGTGAGGCTGATTGCCACACTACACATGTCACAGGTACCAGTTACAGGGCTTGTGGCTGAGGGATAAACATTGCTCCCAATACGTCCACACTACTTCTACATATGTATGGCTACTAATACCCTTTGTCTGTGTATATGTGTATGTACCCATATATCTCATATATCTTATCTATATATATATATATATATATATATATATATATATATATATATATATATACATATATATATATATGTGTGTGTGTATATATATATATATATATATATATATATATATATATATATATATATATATATATATATATATATACCTGCACATGATTGTCAATGTATAGATGTGTGTGCATATCTGTACCATTGTAATGTGCACCCCTTCAACATTGTACATTCCCTGTGGTACAATGGCTTTTCTGCATGATATGTTACAGATATTGCCCTGACATGTACAGGTGACTTGGATTACTGTTGGAGCATTGTAGTTGTGTTATGATAGGTCCTGATGTCAAGTACTGCATGTGCTGGATATTGGATTGCACAGCATATCCATTAGGGCTGGGGGGGTTACATAGCAGTAATTACCAGGTGTCCCTCATTTGTGCCCCCATCCCCATTAACTGTGCTCATGGTCTGTTATGTTGTACAGAGTGGGCCAGGAGTCTGTTCCCATGTGGAAATCATATACACATGTCTATCTGTATATATATATATATATATATATATATATATATATATATATATATGTGAATTCCCATATATAGAGGGATAGAACTGGACATTGATATAGCTCTAGATATGTATATGTATTCATATATATATATATATATATATATATATATATATATATATATATATATATATATATAGAGGGATAGAACTGGACATTGATATAGCTCTAGATATGTATATGTATTCATATATATATATATATATATATATATATATATATATATATATATATATATATATATATATATATATATATATATGTGTGTGTGTGTGTGTGTGTATGTAGATATATATATATATATATATATATATATACACTGAACATATTTATCTATCTATGTACAATTGCTGTTATATGGTTATTTATGAGTCATACATATACATATATATACCTATAGCTGTCTATCTGTCTACATTTACAGATGTATATCTGTCCATATGTCCATGCATGTTCGGCTTATATGTGTGACCTGTACCTCATTCTCTTGGCAATTGACAACGATGACCTTAGGACTGAGGTCAGTCATATGTGCTGACACGTACGTGTTTCAGACTTATCATCTCCTTCAATAAATGTGTTCTACTACATATAACTGTGTAACTTGCAACATTTTAAGTGTATTAGAGAAAGCTATGACAAATATCCCTATATGTATCCACATTATGGTGCACTATGTCTGGGATTCATGCATTAAGAGGTTGTGTGGTGTGATATTACTACATTTCCTGTGCTGTTGACTGATTGTGCTGAATGATATATATGTGAAATAAGTGGGTATGTACATCTACCATGGTTTACTGGTAAATCACGTAGTGTATGATGTGCAGGGTCCTGGGTTTGGGCCTTGCAGACACTGTATATTTTGTTGCTGGGCAGAACACCGGCTGTTGGATACAGAGTGAGTTAGAGTCATTTGAGCAGTTGTACGCAGGTGTGCGTGGGTTTGCGCAGAGCTAAGCAATGCTAACCTCCGGTTGTGTTTCCTTACACTCAGCTAGCATCTACTTAGCTCAATCTATGTAGGAAATGCTTACCCCTGTGCAAATACATGCTTACAACTGCTTATCCATGCTTACTACTGCTGTTTTGCACTTACACCTGCTTACTAGTGCCTTAGTCATTATGACACTTCACATGTGCATTTAAGGCAGCACTCCTGTGCAAATATAAATGTTATTTAGTAGGTTATACAGCACAATGATGTTAACATACAGATTTCACATGGAAAATAGGATGTGCTGCAGTGGGAGTCGAACCAGGAATGCGTGTGCGTTAGGCGGATGCTCTGCCCACCACACTATTGCTGTTCTGCTTCATTTGCATATGTCTACCATAATGACATACCCATGTTCCTTTCCCCCGGCCCGCGTGCTCCACATACACAGCATACATCCATTCCGCAGTTGTTAGCCCTGCCATACCACACACTTTTCCCTCTCTGTACGTCTCGGTGCTCCTCCAGTATACTGTCCCATCCTAAGCGTCTGCAGGCTCTTCATCCGTTTAGTCCACATATGTACCAGCCTTCCCATGATCCTCCTCCAATACTGGTGGAGACATCGATGTGACCCACAAATGTTGGTTCATCCCACCAGGGACGGACCTATTGTTGTGTCAAGAGTAGACCTAGCTGGTCTACACTGTTTCTCCCACTGGTAGCATCCTGCCAGGGTTTTATGTAGCAGCAGTTTGCTCACACACCTGGCCAGCCTCATCTCCCGGTTCCACGGAATCAACGCCCCAGGTGTGACATACTGTGCATGAAGCATGCTCACATGCCCTCATGGTGTGCACCATATATTATTATTCCCTTCGGTATTATGCAGGACTACTGTTCTCACAGTATGATTGGACAGGCACTGTTCTGTGATGCACATAGACTGCTCATAATACTGTGGTTGAACAATGGACACGTGTGCTGGTATTAATCTACACACCTATATACATTTCCTATATTGTTGGATGACTGTGCTGGATGATGTGTTTGTGATCACAGCAGCTGAATGTGTATCCACCATGGCTTAGTGGAACTCACATCAACTATAGTGTGCAGGGTCGGGGGTTTGCAACCTGGCAGTGCAGATTATTTTATTAATGGCGACAACAACAGCTGTTGGCTACAGAGTGACTAAGGCAATGTAGAACATTTGTAGGCAGGTATGCGCTGGTTTGCGCGAAGCCCAGCATTGCTGACCTCTGGTTGCAGCGTCTTGCACTGAGTTAGCCTCTACATTGCTTCACCAGTGTGGTAATTGCATACCGGTGTCCAAACAGGCTTACACCCGCTTGCTCCCGCATACACACACAATTTTGTGTATTTAGTTCACATTTGACAACCGGGACAATCTGAGTGTATGCTTGTCCATTGTCTGCAGTGGCCCAGGGGGATGAGCTCCACATTGACACCAGCTACTTATTCCAATTAATACTGGGGTGTTCACATTCATTGAGGGTAACAGACATAACATAGCTATGTCCCCCATTCTTCATGCTTAGTTTACGTTAACATGTCGGTATTATCCATGTTTAGGTCAGGTTTACATGTCAGGTATGACTGTTGACACAGGTCAGTTTAAGATGAAGTTGGATTCCTGTTTAACAGGTCTGGATAGGTTACATGTAGGTATTTGGGATAGGTGTAGTTATTCCATACCTGTGTGGTACTGCAGAGGGGAATAGTGAAGGAGTAGGTAGGTAGGTAGTGGGGGTAACATTTTAACCGTATAGTAGCCTGTAGGAATAATTGGATGCGGAGCAATAGGGAAGTTTTGTTAGATGTTGGGATTTGTATGTGAGGCAGGATAAGAGGTGTCAGTTTCACTAATTCATGTAGTGGTATAGAGTGAGTTGGGGGGGAGATTTCACAAGGTGGTGAGCCTGTGCTGATCCAAGTGTGCTTGTGGTGTTCCTTCATGTGTTATTTACATGTGTCCTGTGGGACAGCTGAGATACTACATGTAGGTTGGGGGTTTCAGATACTGGCAATATAGTGAGGGATGAGAGATTTTTAAACTAAATGCAGTGTCAGTTCATACCAGATAGTTTCATTATAGTTTGGAATAATTCCAAATGTATGCTGACTCTTTTGGAGTACAGGACACTAAACAGACAGACGATGCACAATAAATAGTTTGTTTTACTGCAAGGCCTGCCTAATATACGCTAAGCTATGATGGTGAGAACAGCATATGTCTACACATGTGCATTCTCCATTGTACTACATTACTGCAATATTACTGAAAAATGGTAAGTTGACCCCAGCTGTTGGCAGTAGAGATGCATGCCCCAACATATACATACCTACTGACAAGAATACCTACTGTATGCATTCTTATATATTGCACTGTTGTTGTATGGTATATTCCACAGACTTTCCTTTGATTATAGTACGGTCTGCATAGGTTGCCTCTTTGTTTGTAGCTGTCATTCAACCAGTCCCAGTAGTGCATAGTTTATAGCTCTAGGTAATGTGCTCACAGGTGTCCACATATCTGGAAGATAAGGGGAAGCAGCTGATGAATAGTTTTAGCCATAATGAAAAGTATGTTTTGTTACAAGAACTTAGACCACATGGTCAATGCATGTTAGGGAGACTGGGTGCTGACCAGCCTTTATACCTCTCAACCTCTCAGAGCAAGAAATCTGGACAAAGCCAAAAATAATGGGGGGCGGGGGCAAAGGCCCAAAAATAGGGACACTTTTTAAATACTGCTCTTACAAACTTAGAAAGTTGATAGAATAACAGGTTTTGTATTATTATGCATTTTCTTTTTTTTCAAAACAAGTTTATTGTTTTAACATATAAGAGAAATATCATAACAATTTTATACAAATAATTAAAAATAGGTATTATTATAATATTCAACAAAACAACTAAAGTATTTACAAAGACATCCACTACAATCAGATCAATTAATTAAACTAAAATACTGTGCTATTGAAATTAGAATTTTTTTAACAAATTTTGTAAATTATCCCATACAATAAAATGTGATGTTTTTCTAGTTGTTCTCATTCTAATTGTGCTTATTTCCATATGACACATTATATTCATAACATTTTTAAATTCATTGAACGAAGGAGGTGTATCTGAAATCCAATTTCTAGTTATTATTTTCCTAGCCACTGCTAGGATAGACCATAACAAGGGAAGCTTAATCTTTTTAACACATTGAGGTACAGGTGTGTTGAATAATATAAGAGACTTAGAAATAATGAAATTATCTGTAAAAAGAGCCTGCAAAAATTCATTAATTGACTTCCAGTATTCTTTCAACTTCATTTATTATGCATTTTCTGAAGGATATGAAGTCTAAAACTCAAACGGCTTTCATTATTTATTATTATTTAGTAACTTCAATATTCAGTGATTTGCCAGAAAAGCACACATTTTATGAGGAACAGACCAAAATTTGAGGCAAAAATCTGGAAATTATGTGAAGATCTGTACAGTTGAGAGGTATGCCAGCCTTTACATGATCATTTGTTGGAGAAATTTATCCCTGACATAAATGATATGGGGAGTGATACTATCACAGTTTACAGCAGTGTCATAAGTGGGTTACTGACATACTGCAACATACAAAGACAAAGGCACTTTCGATCGCAGCTATGACTGACCATGTGACTGGAGAGAGGCCAACTGAGAATAACACACTAACATAGACAGAGGAGTTTTTGTTGTACTTAGACCGGGGCACTGGTTCTGGAATTATTCCTAGACAAGTAGAGATAGTCATCAGGATGGGCATACCTCCAAGTGTCTCAACAGATGGTGCACTAGGTTAGCACCTCTTATGCCAGAGTTTTGAACAGTTGTTTTGCACAATGACTGTTGGCTATATATTGTTTTAGGAATATCAGGTATCCAGGCAGGTCAGGATAGCAGCAGTGGTTGGTTGGGTTTGTATAGTATATCTTTCATGGCCCCCTTAGCATGCACTCTACAAGGATTGAGTTTTGGCAGAAATACCCATGATCAGTTTGGTGTGAGTGTTTTTTGTGTGGTGATACCAGTAGAAACCATAACACAACAGTGAGTTGATGCTGGCAGCAGTGGACTGTGGCAGGATCACACTGGAATGCAGGTCAAGCACATTCTGTGATGTTTGTGGGTTTGTGCATGTGCAGTGTTTTACTGACATTCAACCATAGTCTGTGAGTTCTATATGGATGACATAAGGTAGGTCTCTAGCAGGCATCCACTGTCTCCTGCAACTGAATATGCACATTTTGGGGTTTGCTACATTTGAACAAATTAGGCATGTAGCTGTATACTTTAACATAAGCCACAAGGCTTAACTACTAGATGACCATGTGGAATTTCAGTATGCAGGAAGTGGTATTGTAGCTGAGATATGTGCTGTATACATGAATCATGCAAATCGCCTGGATACTGTGCAGCCATACTACTTATGATCACTGCACATCATACATTAGTCTGCAGTTCAAAAATGATAGTCCTCACAGTTCAAAAATGTTTGTGACTGTGGGTCAAATTGGGCTTTTGTTGCCATGTGTGTATTCTATGGCATCTACCTCAGTTTGTCATAGAAAGCATGCACGGTGTTTGCTCTCTGCAGTGGTGTGGTAGGAAACCACATCAGTTCCCCATGTGTAGAAGCACTATACTGAGGGTGTGTTTGAGTATTCTAGAGGCAGAGGCCTGTGAAATACCCAAAACATTTCCAGATGCTCTTTGAAGATCCATCTTAGAGAAGAGCTGCTCGAACTTTTGACTTTACAGGTATGGGGAGAACACACATTCTGTTCTTTTCCATGTGTGGGTAATGCATGTTAGCCATGACCTGTACAGTGCCCCAAATGACTAAAACAATCAACAATCTCTTCATGAGTGAAACTGTGGATTGTGATCAGCTGATGGTGCTGTTTGCAATGGCACCAGATGGAACCATATGCATACTTGTGCGAATTGCAGTGTTAAGGATGATATAATACGCTGGGGCTCAACAGCTGTTGTGACAAGAGTTTGATATGCTTCACCCTTTTAAAGCCAGATGCTGCAACTACATAATTTTCTCTGTAGATGACTATAAGTTGTGACCATATTCGCATCGCAAACATTTTAATATCACCAAGATTGACCTCATTTTACTAACACAGTTTCTGATTATCATTTTTCACTCATTCAGATAAGCCTTTCATTGTACATTTGAGCTCTCTGCAGTTGAGTGCAATACAGAACTGTGAATCAGTACTAGCCTGCACCCATCTGTGAGTGGTCATTTTCAGAGCGACTGCTAAGCAATATGTCTGTGAATCTGATACCCTGTTTCAAATACACTTGAGCTAATTATATTTTTAACAGTTGACCTTCAGTATGGCTCAAGGTTTTAATAATACTAATAATGATAATAATAATTGTTCTTTTGTTCTGAATAATGGGAAATGGAACAGAAGCAGCTTCCGCAGCATCACTGTTGCTGATTAAAGGCACTGACTTTGTTGGTACACTTCTTGAAATAAAGGATGCTAGTTCTGCATTCACTGCTCCAGATGAAAAAAATGGAGTTTGTAATACAGCAAAGTAGGATACAGGACCACAGAGATCCTGGAAATGCAACAGTGCAGAAATAATTATTATTTAAGTAATTTTCCTTATATAGTTATATGTAAAAAAACAAAATGTAAGTATATCTGATGTAAAAGAGTACATGACTTTTAACAATGAGTTATGAATATATTATTATTGTTATTATTTTTATTAGTAGAAGTAATAAACATCGTCATCATCGTTATTATTATTATTAACCAACATTTGTTTTAGAAAATCAGACTTAGACTTGGTACAAAAATGTAAAGTTGGCATTATTGTTTCTCTGACAGATGAATTGATTAGGAAACACGTTTAATCAATGTAGCAAGAGACAAACTGAAAACTGGCCTTTGACAAATTTCCCACACAGTTACTTTCTTGGTCTTGCCTGCCTGTCTGTCCATGGCATGGATAATGAGACAGATAGAAAGATAGACATAGATAGATAGATAGATAGATAGATAGATAGATAGATAGATAGATAGATCGAATATTATCATGAATGTCCCAGAGAGGTAGGTGTATATGGTGTGGGTAGAGTTGCCACCTTTTAAAATGCCCAAACTATATCCACAACCATTGCAAAGGACTACCTGTGTAGAATTTCAGTTGCTTCTGTTTCATATCCTCTTATGGTGTTTAGATACAAATACAGCTTTAATTCAACTGTTAGTAGAAGCAGGATTTTATTTTGTCCTAAAATCTCAGAGCATTTACCATTTTATATTTTTTCAAGGACACAGCTATCCAAATAAAGATTGCCCTGTGAAAAAAGGGGCAGGTGATAACTGTCAGCATGGGTGATGATCGACAGACATACTTCTGCATGACTGTGGTCTAAATGATAATAGAGTGGCAGACATCTGTCCATCACGGTCAATGATGATAATGGGGTGAAGGAAGCATACATCTACCTCTCTGTCATGCATTTACCTGTCATTCACATTGGTGATGATAGAATGTCCAACGTCTGCCTCTCTGGGTCATTAGTAATACTATTAAGAGGGTGACACACATCTACCTCTCTGGGACATTAATAATAATATTAATAGGGTATCATACACCTACCTCTCTGGGGAATCAATAATAATAATAATAATAATAATAATAGTAATAATAATAATAATAATAATAATAATAATAATAATATTAAAAGGGTGCCACACGTCTACCTCTCTGGGACAATAATAATAATATTAACAGGGTATCATACACCTACCTCTCTGGGGAATTAATAACAATAATAATAATAATAATAATAATAATAATAATAATAATAATAATAATAATAATAATAATATTAATAGGGTGCCACACATCTACCTCTCTGGGACAATAATAATAATATTAACAGGGTATCATACATTTACCTCTCTGGGGAATTAGTGATAATATTAATAGTGAGTCATAAATCTACCTTTCTCTGGCATTAATGGTAATAGGGTGCCATACATCTGAGTGCCATTGACATGGGTGATGATGACAGAATGCCTCCCATTTACCTATCTGTAACATGAGTGAAGCCAGAGTGTCATATATCTGCCTTTTGTTGACATGGTTGGTTATTGGCTACCATACTACTTTTGCCTGTCTGTAGCATGTGCGATGACAATGACTTGCATGATGACAGAGTGTTGTAAATCTGCCTGTCCATGGTATGAATGATGACAGAGTGCCCATATATTTGCCTGGCTTTGACATGGGTGCTGATAGAGTGCCATATATCTGCCTGTCTGCAACATGGGTGATGACAAGGTGTCATACATCTACCTGTCCATAGTGTGGGTCATAATAGGCTGCCATATGTCCTGGAGTTCATTGAACAGTAAACAAATGCTAGCAATTTTAGTCTATTAACTTCACTGGACATTGATGAATTACTTGGAGGGGAGCAAGTTTAAACTAACATCATGATCTGCAGCTGTCTGTTAGGGAAGGCAGGATCCTAAGGGACAGGCTTAAGTGTTTAATTTTTAAATATGTTTCTATTGATTTTCAAATACCACAGAAATCACTGAACATTAAAATATTAATATATATATATATATATATATATATATATACATATCTATATATATATATATATATATATATATACATATATATATATATATATATATATATATATATATACATATATATATATATATATATATATATATATATATATATATATATATATATATATATATATATATATATATATATATATATATATATATATATGTAGCATGATGAGGGTGGCTATGGTGGTGCAGCGGTTAGCGTTGCTGCCTCACAGTAAGAGGTTCTCTGGTTCGATTCTCAGCTAGGGTGCCTTCTGTGCGGAGTCTGCATGTCCTCCCTGTGGTCGCGTGGGTTTTCTCCGGGTGCTCCGGTTTCCTCCCACATCCCAAAGATATGGAGTAGGTGGATTGGACACTCTAAATTGGCCCTAGGTGTGTGTGTGTGTGTGTGTGTGTGTGTGTGTGTGTGCGCCTTCTGTGGAAGGCTGGGTGCCGGGCTGGCATGATCCGCTGTGGTGACACCTAACCGGGAAAAGCCGAAAGAAGAAGAAGAAGATATGTGTAGCATGATGAAAGAACAAAAACTGTTGCATCACATGGGAGACCCAAAACATTATCCTAGACAGTACCAAAACAGTTAAATTGGCATCAACTTCTTTTTCCCACTCTATACATGGAGTCAGGGTATCACGTCAGCACTGACCATCATCTAGAGCCATTGTTCACCCTGTTAGTTGACTAACATCAATCTGAATAAATAAATTATCGACCAGAAACTGCCAAATGTCTCAGTAACTAATCACAAGAAAAAAAATACCCAAAGAAACAAGTCTCTAATCCACCTTTATTGAATGCTTCTGTAATGTCAATTGTATCAATATAGCGTGGTCTCACACTGTGATTTACTAGATTAACCACAGAATCATTCAGCTCAGAAAACACAGCATATTCTAAAACATCTCATCCCAATATTTCCAAAAGGTTTTCTCTAATTACCAATATAAACCCCTCAGCTTAATAATAGCTGCATCTGAGCTTTCCCTTCCATAAACCATAAAAGAGCTGGACAACCTCTTGCACTCTTTGCTACCATGAGTAAGTCAAACCTCACACCACTCTTATCTTCCAGAAAAAAATCTCCCTTTACAGTCTTTTGTCATCTTACATGTTGCTCCTCCAACAAAAATGACCAAGCCATAGTACTACTTCCTGCTTTACCTCATGAATGCCTCTTGTACTCACATTGTAACAGCACTAATGGTTCCATCCTCTTTATTCTCTGAGGTCTTTAAAATATCCTTATATATTAAGCAAACCTTCCAGTTCCTCTAACAACCTACCTTTTCATCTCACTTTACCCATCATTTACAGCTTTCCTTCACATCCATGTTGCTCAGTTGCTTTCTTTAAGAAACTTGCAAATATATTTCTGGTCCACTCATACATGATTGCTCTTTCTACTCTGGTCTTCTCTGGACTATCCATTTACTTCCAAAAGTTCCCTTTTGCCATCGTCACAGACATTGTTCCATATACTATAATTACAGCCTAAAGACCCCAGGGTTCCATAACCTTATATCCTTCCACCACTTGATCACAAAACCATCACCAGCAAGCAGATATATAATTTCAGCCCCATGACAATTCCACTATGAGTATTACCTTTCACTTTTTTATTAGGTACAAAATACTGTCACTGTCAGATGTTTAAAATCATATTCCCCTGGGTGGGTCCATGTTATTTTCCTGATCTCATCCTATACTGCTTCCATTACTCCCCCCACCTCCACTCCTCCTTCCACTTTTGATGCCATCTATTTTCAACCCCCCCCCCCCCCAAACCTGTGTCCTCAACTGACTCTCCCAAGCCTCTGCATGTCTTATATAGGGCATTGGTGATATCCTTCCTTCAACTCCCAACACCAAGGACCTTTGTTTGCATCAAATAATCTAACCTATTCCACTTATCCTGAGCAATCCCTCTGTTCACCTCTCTTCACAACATGCATACTCCAACTACTTAAATTTTGTTGACATTTTAATGAGTGACCTACTTCCTTTCTGCCTAGCTCCTTCTTATATTATTTCCTTCAACTTTCTGGCAAACTTTCTTCTAAAAGACTCTTTGCAAGATTGCCAAATTCACCAACATTATACATCTGACTATATCCAGCAGTTCTCCTCCATCGTCTTCTTCTTTGCCATCAGCCTATTTCTATTTGTCTTTCTACCTTCCCCACTACACAAATATCTCATAAAGGTGTTGAATCCTTTTAGGTCTTTTCTTTCCAAGGATTAAATAAATGTTTTGTAAGGTTCAGGATGTGATGGAGAATAATCTTTTCAGTGGCATCAGCTCTTCGGTCAGTGTATCCCCTCTTCCAACCCATCTGTCTAATGTGGCACACCACCATTCACACAACTCCTTCCAGTCATTTGACATAGCATTATCTACTGTATTCTAATTTTCAAGTTAATGTATTTGGTTTACCCCTCCTTAATTACCAAGATGCCCACATTTGAGCTAATCCAATTTCCTGCAAGAACTTCCACTGACTTCTATAGACAATACTTTTACTCTAGCTGCTCACCAGAATAGACAGACTCTTGTATGCCCCCTGCATACTTCTCACCTGCCCAGATTTGCAAAGAATGTCCAGATTTTTTCCTCATATTTTTGGTTTTCTCATCATAACATTTGTGTTTTTCTGACAAATAAATTTGAATTGAAGTCACTAAATAACAACACACATTTGAATTTCAGACTTTATATCTCTCAGAAATTGCAGGTTAAAACAAAACGTGTTATTCTAGTAATAAGTTTACAGCAGCAATATTTAAAAAGTGTCCCTATTTTGGGGTCTTTGTCCCCCTGTTGTTTTAGGCTTTGTCCAGACTTCTTGTGCTAAGAGGTTGAGAGTTATGGACCCTGGCAATCTAGGTTTCATATCATATAACCAATGATATGCAATTGGTTTAAGCATTCCAATACAACTAGCCCTTGCTATCTCTGCCCACCTGAAACTGTTTCCTTATTGTGTCTGTTGGGGTTTCCATCTTCAATAAAATAGGCAATGGACAATTCCACTATGAGTATTACCAAATTTTGAGATAACCAATTTACTACAACTTGCAAACACAACCTCCATAAAGGGCCATGAAAGTCTTCCCCTCAAACCACATTCAAAAACCTTGAATGTGAAACTTCTGATTCACAGTATCACTGTTTATATCTATATAAAAGAAACTGTGTCTGCTTTTCCTGGCACAACTTTTATTAGCCACTTTCAGAAAAATCTAAAAAACAGACACCTTTCCTTCTTTTTTTTTTTAAGACAACTGCATTTGTTACTTTTCATGATGGCAGGTAGAGTCCCACGAAATTTAATTTTAAAAACTTTAGCTAGATCCACAGCCAGCTGGCATCTTACTAACTTAATGCAATCAGCTATAAAGCCATCCATTCCTGTGGCCTTCCATTTCTTTATTTCTTAACTGCTATTACCTTAGCCAATGTCCTCTCCTACTTCTTAGGGAGTTATTTCCTTGACTTCCATTATATTGCCCTTCCAAATCATTTCTTCATCTCAAAGCTGACATTGTTCATCTCCTGCCCCACTCCAGAATACAGATTCTCACAAAAAATGCAAGCTCCTTAATGTTCTTTGATATCTCAAATTATCCATGCTGTTTTTCAGATTCTACACCCTCCCATCCTTTCATCTATCTTACAACTAATAGGCAAGAAGCTTTAACTCAGCTGCTCTCAATTGCCATTAACAGGCCCAGCTATGACCAGTTTCTGCTTTTAAGCTGCTAGGTTCAAAATCTTGCTTAATATTTTCCATAAAGCCATCCTTTGTTCCATTTCAGCCTGTTCCTACCTGTCCCTTGCTCCCACTTTTTTGTTCTTTTAATTACCTGAAATCTCTTTCCTTAACTTGTCTTTCCTGTTCCTTTTTCCTTATTTGTATATCCATTTCCACATCATACATCTTCCATACCATATCATCAATCCATCCTATCAAATTTCGTCTCACCCCCCCCATGAGCTACTCATATTCCACCCTGACATCCATCAACATATTCTGTAACATTTTGAAATGCTGGGACCTGCTTTAGTGAGTTCCATAATACTGAGACTGAATGGCCAAAAAATGGACTTATATTAAGTCCAAGATGTTTTTTTCTTGGAATATTGCCATTTGTCTGGGTACATTGATCTTGGAAGTAGTATATGTAAACTAGGGGGGGATGGGTTGGCACTCTGCAAAAAAACGTTTTAACAGGAAGAGAAATGATAGATAGTTGATCTCCTGTTGGTTTTTCAGTGTGGAGTCCTATATTCTTTAATCTTTTATCTTCCATAAATCTCATCAATCATATGGCCTCTATTTCCAATGTTCTGTTAACTCTTAACTATTACTTAACTAAGAAAGTATGATCAGATATATTTAGGTATCCCACCTGTCTGCTTTCTACCCCTCATATATGTGCTTCAAACAAGAAAATGCAATCAATTCTTCTTGTCTGCTCTGAGTAGTTCATAGAGAATGTAAAGTTGGTCTTCTCTTAGCTCTGTTTGCATCCTTTAACTGTATCCGTGTAAGCTTACTCCCCAATCTATTCCTATATTGAAGATGTTGCTATGTCCTACAAAATAGCCCATCTTCCCCACCTTTTAGGAGTTACATTAAAATCTTCTCCACTATGAAAACATCGTCATTTTTTATACCCCATCATCAACCAGAACTACTCTCAAAACACTCTGGATCATTGCCATACAGCCTTTAAAAATAATATAATACCATTCTCCTTCCCTCCTCCATAGACATAAGAACAGTTAAGCTACCTTCTGCAGAACTTCTTTCTGATTCTACTACTAAGACAAATGTTTTCCAAATAAGAATCACCACTTCACCACTCCCTTCTTACAGTCTTGCTTAATACAGTCCTTACCTAGAACTTTAAAACTTCTACATCCAGGCTTCAAATTTTCCTTCTGAAATAAATTAGTCTGCTGCTCCAAGATCCCATCTAATCTCCCTATTCCCCTACTAATCATTGATACAGTCTTTATAGGATTACCTTAATCTTCAACATTTCAAATCACTAACCTATAACCCTGAGCTCCTCTTCCTACCTACTACTACTTTTCAGGTCCACAAAAAGAGATAGATCCCTCTAACTCTCAAATAATTCCACATGGTTAGTGCTCCTCCCTACCTGACCCCTGAGGCATTGTGCTACTGCTGTAGCTGGAAATAATAACTACCCATATCACTGAACTCAGCTTTGTAAGAAACCCTCCTAGAAAACCATACACAAACACTGAAAACTCCTCTTCCCTACAAAATACCTCCACACCCAGAGCAATCACTTATGGCTCTCACATCTCTCCAGTCTAATCATGTCTAGAACCAACAGGGTCTAGTGATCCTAACCTTCCCAATGAACCTCTCTGATTCACACAAAGACCCCTACAGCATTTCTCTAATATCTTTTATTGGGTCTATCCCCATACAATCAGAGCTAGCCCCAAAATCAAGCCAGGTTATTTGCTTCAAATAGAATCCTAATAATAATAATAATAATAATCCATGGCAATCCCCATCCAGGTATGTTACTTAAAATATTACTTTATATATGTGAACCCTCATACAGTAAAATCTAATATTAGCCATCGTAACTCTCTGATCTGCCTCAAGCAACTCCTTACAGAAGCATCATTCTCCCTTGAGAGGTAGCAATTTTGAAACTGGCAATGCCAGCATGTACGATTCATAAGGCTTGGTCTACCTGACTAATTGGCTGATTTTATCCCTATTTCCCATCTCTCACCTTTTGTAGATGACTGGGACTGCTGTGCCTGGATACAGTAAAAGAGTGGACCATTCAACTCTTGTATGGAGGATGGTGGTCGTCTGTGCTCCATTTGATAGGGGTCTGATGAGCTCCATGTGCAGGGAGCCATTGAGTCATAGGACTCTTGTCCTGCCCAAAGTTAAAGGCATGAAGCTCTCTGGAAACAGAGGGACAACTGAACTCTTTGAAGGCTTGGTATATGGTCCTCATGAGTGGAAATGAATGGGACAACCTGGAGATGGTAGGGGATCCATCAGATCAGTTGGCAGGTCCAGGATTAAAAAAATAAACAAAACATAACAGAGCAAACCATAAAGACATGGTAGAGCATTTCAAATGATTTCAATATCAGAGGCAAAGATTTTGAACTATGACCCCAGCAACCCTTAACCAAAATAGACATGGAGTCACCTCAGAAGGGAGATCTGTTATTTACATTGCTCCTCTGCATCTTATCTAAAATGCAAACATTGAAAAAACCACTGTGCTCCTTCCATAATTAAGTTAGGAAAAATATAGCATGATCCTTATGCATTTTGATTACTCCAACTAATATGGTTAATAAACAATAATATATTTCACAAATAAAGACTCTTTTCCCTCCACAGCATTAAGTAAAAGACCCTTCTGACCTACTTAATAACCGCTTCTCATGCCATAAGCTGATTAATCTCAAATGAAATGCTGTTAGAGAAACAGCAGAGAAGAACTCACAAATAAGAAAAAAGTGTAGTCCACAGCAACAGACATATTTTACAACAAATAATTATACATGATTTATTCACACACAATAGCAGCAGTAACTAGTCAATATGAACAAATGTCAGTCTAACTGATATGGGGCATCATACAACACCTCCAGTAGAAATTGTCCTCTGTGTGATTATAGCCCATAACCCTGTCCAAACTCCATCATAAACAGACAGGCAGCAACAGAAGAGTCCAGAAGTCCCTATCAGCCCCTATCAGCTTCCACAAAACTGAAAAGTACCCAACAAAAAACATGCCTGTGGCCTGGGTTAGTTTAATAGATGTTCATCAGAAATGTGACCAGTGTACAAAGATATGAAGGCTCCTCACTTATCTTGCCTATTGTCTCCCTGGCCTAGTTTCAATATCCAGTCACCCTTATAAGTGACTGAGAGACAGGGACTGGAAGAGGTAACTTATCGCTAGAAGAATGAGTTACTCAGTGATTCTCTGATGAATCAGTGTGCAAAATATATCAGTTTGCAGATGAGACATTAAAGTTGATTTGTTGGCAAACCCAATGGGCTGATGATTTGCCATTCCCTTCCCCATCACAGGCCTAACTGAAGCACCTGACTTAAAATAGTCACTTATGTCAAGTTCAGGAATGCATGGTGTAAACAAAATCAAACCATATGGTGGCCTGGATTACATAAAAATATGCTTTTTTTTGTTAGTTAAGATATAAATATTTTATAAGAAGCAAAAAAACAAACAATTCTCATCTATTGCACAAGTTTAAATTTCTGTGCAATACAACATTTTGACAGGCAACTTATATTGCAGCGAATGAATATGTCAACAGAATGAATATTACATACTTCAGGTAACCTATGGGTAGACAAAGACTGAACAATAGAGTATCATTTACCTGAAGTTCAACCCCCCATGGAACTGGTATATATATGTTTGGGGGGGTTGCCCTCCACATCATGGGGTGAAGGGGGCTTGCTCCATGCAAAAAAACACTTAAAAAGGGGGAAGTAGTAGGCATGTTTTTCAGGGAATGCAGTGGAGAATTCCAGTTCTCAGCAAGTTAGAATGTGTCTACTTGTAATAGAAGCATGCACTCCTATATCTTACTAGGACTGCTCTCAACTGCCTTTAACAAGTTGTGTCATTATGGGCTTATTTAGACATGTATTCTGTTAATTGCACATGAATTCTTGAAACTGAAATACAAAGCTAATCTGTTGAATTCTTTTCTTTATGACGTGGATTTTAATGCTCTACACTTTTCAACCTATTTATTAAAATATGCTTTGGTCAGCATAAAAAATAAATATTTCATAAGTTTGCATGCAAGGCCACTATGTTTGTTAATGAATTTGTTTTGTACATGTCAGAATGATATGCATGCAAAATAATTGTTATGCTAGATTTCAAAATTTCAAAACAATGTATAATTTGTTAACCTAAGAAATAATTATACCTGCAAGCTACTTCAACAGTAAAAATTAATATTTATGTTAAACCCTGAGATGAACATACATTGCAGGTGCGGCAATTAACAGTTAGATATACAGTAACAGGACATACTAACAGTTACTCCATAAATATCCTCTGAACAAATTGCCCTCACTTGTATGCGTGCTCTTTTAATGAATCTATTAAATACTCACTTACAGAAAACATACAAGTATTGATCTTTTTATCATACAAAGAATACATAATTCTGAGTTTTAATCCAGCCTTTAAACACTACCAGCATAGCAGATGTAGCAGCTGTGAGTCATTTGAAGTATTTGAAGTACCCTCGATTATTCTTTTAAGTGCCATTTTACTGATTTATGGCAGCATGGATGTCAGCAATTAATATTGTTACTAGCTGAAAACACAGGATTACTTATAATGAGTTTTCTTTCCAGTTTCAACAAGAGCCAAATGCCTATTCAATGACGGATGAAGGTTCAATAGCTGGTAAGTGGATATTATTTGAATATTTATATTTTTATTGTGATTTTCCTCTTCATTAACATATAACCTGTTACACTTAAAATTAATTCTTAAATGAAACTTTGTGAATTTTACTAACCAAAGTCAAATAATCATAAAGCTGACATTCACTGGGCCACAGTAAATCTTCCATTTTAAAGATTTCAGAGACCGATGCTCACTTTCACCATTTTGTGAATAATCAAGTAGGAAGACAACTGAAAGTAGACAGTAATATGAGTGAATCATTTAGCACTGAAAATGCAGGGAGCATGTCTCCAGTGAATAGGCTCAATGATTTGATATTTTTCATTTTAAAGAATTATGGAAGGCATACAGAAAGTATTCCAGGGTAAATAATTTGCCATAGTTCATGTGAGTGGGAAACATGTCTCTGTGTCTGTTCTCTGGTTTCGGATGAGTTCATCGTATGTCACATGGGCAGCAG
This sequence comes from Protopterus annectens, assembly GCF_019279795.1. NCBI lineage: Eukaryota > Metazoa > Chordata > Ceratodontiformes > Protopteridae > Protopterus > Protopterus annectens. Next base: position 687,616,330 of record NC_056737.1, on the reverse strand, counting down.
CACATAGTTTTGGTTTCAGTTCAACATTCCATGATCACATGAAAAATGTTCATGAGGCTTTTTATGATGTTTTTGTGTTTTGTTCTATCAGGTCTGATTATGGGTAGATCTGCAGGTGGCGGAGGGAAAATTCCTTGTGTGCCAATATTTCCAAAGGATTTCACTGCTGGAATGATGTTTTGATTTGAGCTGGCAGTGGGGCTCTTCTCTTCTTTTGGAAGATTTTTCCTTTCAGGTTGGTACGACTATGGATCTAGTATATATATATATATATATATATATATATATATATAATATATATACATGCACGTGAGCACACACACACACACACACACACACACACACACACACACACACACACACACACACACACATATGGGGTTTTATAGATTTGTTGATTATCTGGACAAGATTTTACCTGCATCTCATTTTCTCTCCAACTCATTTAGTTGAAAACACATTTTATCTGATGTGTCAGAAACAGACAAGATGCCTCCAAAATATGGTTGGGGATGTCAGCAGCTTGCTCCCCACTTCCGAGGGAGTGAGTGGCCTCCCCTCTACAAAACGTAATCACAGTTAATTTTTTCACCCTTCTGTGTTTGACACATTAATTTTCAGATTTTCTGATGCTTGAGTTTTTGCAGTTTGAAGTTTCATGAAGCAAGGTAATATAATCTGGCTATGTGGCTACTAATCTGTCTCAACAACTTTAAGGTGTGTCATTTGTGATTCTATTTTTTTTTCAGTTTTTGTTATGTTGTTCTGCTATGACTCTGAAGTGGAAGTCAGCCAAGAAATCATCTTGTTCTTCTGATACTAAGCTGTGATATGTCGCTGGTGGGATGATGTACACTAGAAGGAAAAAGGCAAAATATAATGAAAATTGAGGAAAGAAAAAGGCAGACAAGAAGATATCATGGAATAAGAGCTTCGTATGAGGAAAAGTTCATAGCAATGAAATAGAATTGCAGAAAAGGCAGAAGTAGTATGTTGTATCCTAATTGAGACACAAAAGTTGTACTTTCTAAGTATACATGAAATGCTTTCAATTGATTTACGTCACCTTCCCAGATGATATAGATATCATCCACAAATCTTTGGTAAAGTCTCAGGTGAACTCTAAAAGGGTTATTCTGCAAGACCATTCCTTCCTCCCAATGTGCTAATACGGTATTAGCGTAGCTGTTAGCATGACTACTCCACATCGTTAGATATAATAACTCTCTTCAAATAGGAAGACATCGTGGTTTAGAATAATTTCCATCAACTTATATATCAGATATATCTTCTTTTCTTCATATTCACTCTCTTTCCGAAGAAAGGTCTTAAGCGCTTCTAAACCATAGTTATTGGGTATGGATGTGAAAAGGTTCTTAATGTCCGTAGTCACCATCAGATATTTCTATTGGGTATGGATGTGAAAAGGTTCTTAATGTCCATAGTCACCATCAGATATTTCTACTGGGTATGGATGTGAAAAGGTTCTTAATGTCCGTAGTCACCATCAGATATTTCTACTGGGTATGGCTGTGAAAAGGTTCTTAATGTCTGTAGTCACCATCAGATATTTCTACTGTGTATGGATGTGAAAAGGTTCTTAATGTCCGTAGTCACCATCAGATATTTCTACTGGGTATGGATGTGAAAAGGTTCTTAATGTCCGTAGTCACCATCAGATATTTCTACTGGGTATGGATGTGAAAAGGTTCTTAATGTCCGTAGTCACCATCAGATATTTCTACTGGGTATGGATGTGAAAAGGTTCTTAATGTCCGTAGTCACCATCAGATATTTCTACTGGGTATGGATGTGAAAAGGTTCTTAATGTCCGTAGTCACCATCAGATATTTCTACTGGGTATGGATGTGAAAAGGTTCTTAATGTCCGTAGTCACCATCAGATATTTCCTTCCTTCTTCTCTAGTACTCAGATGTCGATTTGGCATTTTAATAAAATGTCTAGTGCCCTTTAAGACTGCTGGAGCTTTTACCAATACCATCTTTAGATGTTCCACATATATTAAAGCTGGCTCTGTGTTCCAGCCTGCTACTGCCACTATGGGCTGCATGGGAGGGTTCACAGGATCTTTGTGTACCTTAGGAAGGCCTTTAAACATAGGAATTAAAGAGTGTATCCCATGTAAATAATCATATAAACTTTGTGTTAATCATCCTCTTTAAATTATTGTAAACCTAATCTTACTTTTGTTTCAATCATATCTATCTGTCCTTTGATCACAAGTTTATAGGCTGTTTCATCTTTCAATAAATTTAGAATTTCCTATTTATACTTTGCCTAATCCATTAGAACCACAACTATTATGTAAAGATAGGAATAGTCAGTCACAAATCATTTCAAAAAGGAGAGGAACATTCCCATGTTGGAGGTGTACACCATGTAAACATATAAATATAGAAGATAAGTTTATACATCCAGTCACTGCGAAAAATGAACCACAGTAACTTTTATGTGGATTGTACAACTAGAAACCTAATATATTTGGCTACATGTCAACGATGTAATAGTTTCTACATGGGAAGAACTACTCGACAATTAAAAGAAAGGGTCTCTATACATTTAAGTGACATTAGACTTAAAGACTTTAAAAATCCCTTGGTGAGAGTGGTATGGCTGCTCTGGGATTGCTGCACATCTGACATTCTGTGTTATTGGGAATATCTATGCATGCTGGACATGTACTGGGATTGTGTAGACTATTACTACCAACATATGTTCTATAACAGTGACACAATAACATGTATATGTTCTACTGGCCAGCAGATCCACCTCTCCAAACCCATCTGCCCATGATACCTGGCCACATCACATGTGTGCCCCAACCTGGGGCCTTCTCATGTACTTGTCCAGCAATACCATCAGGTGGAACCACCCAGGGGATGTTGCCCCCCCCCCCTCGGGGCACACACAGACATGTTCCTGTCCTCTGAGGTCAGGTCTACGGTATGTTCCATACTGGGCTCCACAGACACATGTGGGATGTGCTACATCAGTCTGAGGCACTCAGCACATTCACAGGGCCAACATGCTCCTCCTGATCAGCCTCCAGTCCAGACACCTTCAGGACGTGGACTGCTGTTGCGAGTAGCAGTGGGTGGGAGGCTTGTTCCCATTGTGCCAATATTGGGGCCTATGGGGCATCCACATCACAGGCCACACACACCATCCAGGGTGTTTACCCCCCACATGTGTCACATACCACCCCTGTAGACTGTCCTCTATAACTACCAATCCTGACCACCTCCACAAGTGAACCTGCCATACTTCCCCATATTCCTATTGCATACTTCACAGATGGAGGCAATGTGGTCCCAACAAGGGACTAACATGTGACTTACCTGTCCATGTTGCACACACTGCTAGCTGTAGATATCTGTGTGTATTGCTGTGTGTGCTGGTGCCTCACCCATAGCACGCATCACTGCGGTAGTAATATAGGGGACATGTTTTTACATACATATATGTTTGTGTGTGTGTTTGTATATATGTAGACATGTGCATATAGGTATATATCTATATATCTATATATATATATATATATATATATATATATATATATATATATATATATGTGATGTATATATGTGCACATATATATGTGTACATATGGGTATCTGTATATTTATGGACATACATGCTGATATACATATATATATATCTTTATATATTATATATGTGACATATGTACACATATGCATATCTATATGTGGGGTACAGTCAGACATCAACTCCACAATCTCACAACACCTTCCCTCACAGCTGCACTGTTCTGCCTTGCTACAACACAGACAGGTGCCACATATGGAAACAGCCTGACATTAGAGGGGTATATGTAGTACCCGATTGCAGGTAACCCTATTACACACCTATGGCATTCTGGCATGCTACATTACAGACTAACCTGAGTATCCTGCCAGTGGTGGGCCATGGGTCACACATGTCCATCATAATGGCATTACTTCCACCACCAGCTATTGGCCACGTAATATACATACTTCCAAGTATACAACACAAACTATGATGGCTTACATGTTGCCAGTTAGTGCTGACCCACACAGTTGATGGCTATGGCCCACTACCCTCAGGGACAGACACTATTGTCCATAGCAGTTGTTCAGTTTAACATCATCACAACAACACCTAATGGCACGTATAAATCATTCCATATCATTTATCCCATTATTATGGAACAGGTACTACATTCTATTACATGTATATATACTTCACATACCTGTTGTGGGAATGATGTCTTGATAAATGAATGCTGGCTGAATGGTTTTGCCTTGGGTTTTTTTTTTTTTGAAGTTTTTTGTCTCTCTCTCTCTCTCTCTCTCTCTAGTAAATGGATTGAGCTGCTTTGAATAGATTGCAGCATGGCTTTAGCAGGTGATGCACACGGTCAGGTGATGGCCTCTGCACCAGTCAGTGTCCCCCACTTGCTAACTGCATACAGCTTGCTGTGTAGTACTTCCAATTACCACTGTCATGGCAACCACCTACTATAAATCCCTACATCATGTGGGCGTGGACCCTTTACCTTTCCTGTGTGATGGACATCCTTCCTGTGCGTGAGCATCAGTGTTACAAACAGCAGGTAGCAATACCTCTTACATTAGAACCGGCCCACTAAGGCCAGCTACATATTTGTCGGAGGTTCCAGAACTACAGACAGAGTGTGAGTATAGTTGTGTTATGCTTTGTATAGTACTGGTGTTACAGGGTTTGTGTGTACGTACTAGTTTACATTGGAATGCAGTCTGTCTGCATAGTTCTCAACTGTGGGCCATTCCTCTTGGTGGCCAGAGGTGTGCCTATCATGTTTTGTCTGTCCACCACACAGGTCCTGTGTCAGATATTTCACTGGCAGTGTGTCTGTTGAGTGCTATCAGTACATGGCTACATCCATTTATGTTTCTAACCTCAAATCCCTGACTAAGGGTATGTTAAAGACTATTCTGTAACACCAGCGACTTGTTTAGTGTATTGCAACAGTTTTCCACATATGGGCCTGTGTTCCAGCCTCTGTCCTCCACCTACATACCAAGCATTGCACATATGACATGCTGTCAGGGGTTGTTCTGTAGTGGGCTGTGAGTATATCACCACTGCCATTCCTACCATCAGTCCACTGCTGTTGTATCCCCCACACATACGGTGGGGCTGGGGCCATATATGTGTGGGCTTCACCTACACAATATATGTGTGCCCTTATGCACTCCAGAGGTCAGTGTATGTAACAATGGTATATGGCCCTGTATGATTGAGTCTAGGGGGATGCACCATAAATAACCTAGGCTGTTGCAAAATATGGGGGTATCAGGGGTGAACTGCCTTAAGGTATCTGCATTTACAGTGCCATACAATGCACCTATATTTACATTAGTTACATAGATTGGGTTAAGGCAGGCCTACTGCCTCCTGCTATACAGACTATTCTGTCTATCAGTGTGCTTGTGATGGCATCAGTTATGCCTTGTTATGTAGCAGTTACATCCCATTTGGTCAACTGAAGTCTTTACCACCTAGTGATTGTGTACAGAGTGTAGATAGAGTCTGCTGAGCTATACACCTGCATTACTTACTGTTGATTGTTTGGTATCCTATGGCTCAGTCTGTCTTTACTATTGTACTATTTGAAGGGCTTGGCCTGGACAGCAACAGTTGTGAACCTTTCCAGACTACTGTATTAGTATAACTGTTTCACAGTTGCATTACTCTGTTTATATGGATGTCAGTGTCTGAACAGCTATGTGACATGGCATATAAAACTATAATAGTACACAAATAAAGGTTTTCCGTTTATGCAAACCTGTGTGTGGTGTTATATCCTATGACCTCTCTGTGGGTATATGTTGCAGGCAATGATTGTCATTTGTATGGGTGGCTCATTCAGTGTCCAGTTGTTAAGGTGTTAACTTTAGGCATAGTGGCTATTCCATATTGTATGCACCTTCTACATATGTATCTTACTGTACATATCTCTGGGTTTGCATGTGTAGTCACATGTATATCTATATGTAATTTATCAACTCAAATGCCCCTGATCAGCTGGTAAACCCCCCTACCAGAGGTGAAAACATATTGGACCTGGTCATCACCAACATGGGTGACAGGTGTTCCACACCGGAGGTCAACCCGTCACTGGTTAGATCAGACCATAAACTAATCACTCTGGATGTCCACACCACACCACCACCTCCAACCAAGGAAACCACAGTGAAAACTTTTCTATAGCAAACTTCACCTTACTTAAGACAGAGGTGGTAAGTTTCACAGCCCCCATGCTAAAGGATAACAGTATCCAAGATGCAGAAACCTTTACAAATGCACTCTATGAGGACCTACAAGGATGCATGGATCATGCCATCCCTAGCAAAACCAAGACTCACTCCCCTAAGAGAAGGAAACCAGTCTGGTGGACCCCTGCCATAAACAGGCTATACAATAGAAGGAGGAAACTAGTTCAGAAAAAAGCAAACGCCAAGAAGGAAAGACATCCCTAATCACTATCAGTAAGAAACTAAGACCCCTCATAAAATCCTCCAAAGCTAACTTCGAAAGAAAAGTACCAAGGATTCGAAAGATAACCACAAAGCCTTCTTTAGCTATATCAAGAATCTAAGTGGCAACTTGCAGATATGCTCTGAGCTAGTGCAAAATAACACAAATATACTGAACTCACTGATATTGCCAACATCATGGCAAATAGATTCAATGCAAACTTCACCCCCTCTCACCCCCAAGAGGGCACAAACAATACTGGAAAATCACAGACACACAGGTGAAAACAGCCCTTTCAAAAGCCAAAAGCACAGCATCAATGGGGCCAGATGGTGTCCCAGGCTGCGTCTTGCATGAACTACATAATGAACTAACCCCCCACCTAAACACACTGTTCAACCTCAGCCTCTCCACAGGCTATGTGCCCATAGAATGGCACACAGCAATGGTTATTCCACTCCACAAAGGAGGGGCCACAACTGATCCTGGTAACTATCACCCCATAAGCCTGACTAGCCTGGTCTGCAAGGCCATGGAATGCATCATGGAACTCATTAACAAAGACTTTGGGAACTTCCAAACACTTGACCTGACCCAGTTTGGCTTTGTTAAGGGCAGATCATGCCTACTAAACCTGGTTGACTTTTTTTAGACAGTCACCAAGGCCATAGATGAGGGGAAGGTAGTTCACACAGCCTACCTTGACCTCGCCAAGGCTTTTGACACCATTCCCCACTTGAGAATTATAGAAAAACTCACCAGCCTGAGCATAAACCCCTACTTCACGAGATGGGTTGCCAACTGGCTTACAGACAGAACTCACACGGTAAGAATAGCAGGCTCCAGGTCCGACTCTAAACCAGTCACAAGTGGTGTACCACAAGCCTCGGTCTTGGAACCCCTACTGTTTGGCATATACTTTTCAGTAGTACAGGCAAATACAGGAGGACTATGGCTAACCAAGTTCGCCGATGACTGCAAACTAGGAGCCATAACTGACTCTCCAGCTGACACGGACATTCTCCAAAAGGGCCTTACTGAGACTGACACCTGGTGTCAAAGTCATGGTCTCAAGCTAAATGCCAAAAAATGCATAGTCATCCCGTTTGGGAAAAACAAAACACCCATGAATTACCACATAGGTGGCAGCCCCCTTATTGTAGAACAGGTAATAAGAGATCTGAGGACCCAGATAGATAGTAATCTCTCCTTTGACAATCATATTGCCAAAGTAGTTAGGAAATCCTTCTATGTAGCCCATCTAATTACTAAAGGGTTCGCATCTAGAAATAAAGAGGTTATAGTGCCTCTCTACTCGTCACTCATTAGACCCATCATAGAGTACAATGCCCCATTTGGAATGTACCTCACAAGAGACTTCCAACAGCTGGAAAGACCACAAAAGTACAACACCAAGAGAATTACTGGCCTCAAACATATGTCCTATGCAGCCCGACTGGAAAAACTCCGGCTGTACTCAGTGGCATATCGCTTACTCAGAGGTGATCTTTGCCTGACTTACAAAGCCATGTCCAACTCGGAATTGATGGACATGCTCCACCTAAAGAAATCCAAGTCACTGCGAGCCACTCGCTCTAGCGAGCTAAACCTCGCCACAATAATAAATAGAACATGCTGGAGGGATAGATTCCTGTCACAGAGACTCCCCATGCTTTGGAACAAAATTTCTAACTACATTAGGCAGTGCCCCTCACGAACACTCTTCAAGAGAAACCTTGACGAGTGGATGGGTAACAGAAAATACACCTCTGGAATCACTTCATTGGCTCTTCTTGACTGAGGCTCAGTTAATTAATCAATGGGGCAGCGAAAGCTGACACACTCTGGCTAGGCTTATAAATGACCTCGGGCAGATAGCCTAGTACCTACCTATGAACCTATGAACTTGGATCTTTGGATTGAAAACAGAAAAATTGCCCCAGGACTGCCCCCTGGATTATTTGTGAACAGAGGCAGCTCCTAAATGCTTTATCCTATGTGTGAGTCCCCTACAGATTATCTATGGTATGATCCCAGTTATTCTGATTAGGAGCAATATATAATTATCAACCATGACATGGGTAAGCCTAGTCTATAACCAAATGGGACAGGTTATTTTGAGCACAAAAAGTAAAACTGGCTAAGCAAAAATGTCCCACAAGGGTAGTAGCCTAGTACTTATCTATGAACCTGTAAACCTATGTATATCTGCATCTGCATATATGTGTCTGTGTATATGTATCCTGGGGATGTTGATAGCTTCCACATTGTACATTTCCTACGGGAGCCAGACTGTACTGCATGATATGTTATCGATACCAGTCTGACATCATACAGGTGGGATCTAGTACTGTTAACATCTTGTGCCCATGTCATGTCAGGTCCTGGTTATGGGATCTGTAACACTTTGTAGTGTATTCCAGGGAGGACGTGTTTAGCTGTGGGGGGTATACCTATTCGTACAAGACGTATATTGTTTGGGGCCTCTCAACCTCATTAACGGTGCATGTGGACATATATGTTTTAGTTATTTTCCCATTGTTATCTACAGATGTATGTCCATATACCTATATTGATATATATATATATATATATATATATATATATATATATATATATATATATCTGCTTACATATATATAACTATGTCCGTATATACCTACATAGATATATATATATATATCTGTTTACATATATGTAGCTTGCTGCGTATATTTATACATATAGGTGTAGACATATACATCTATAGCTGTAGGCATTTGCATGTATATATGTTCATATATATTCATATATATTTGTATATATTTCTCTCTCTTTCTCTATACATACACACACACACACACATATATATATATATATATATATATATATATATATATATATATATATATATATATATATATATATATATATATATATATATATATATATATATATATGCATACATATATCAATATGTTTTATCTGTTTAGATATTGATATATTTACACACACACATACATCTAAATGTTGGAATACATTCTCTGTACTGTTGAATGACTGGGCTGGGAGATATGTTTTTGAAAACATCAGGGCCATGTATATCTTGGCATGGTTTATTGGTAAATCACTTTGGCTATGGTGTGCAGGGTCTGGGGTGTGAGCCTTGCAGAGGCTGTTTATTTTGTTGCTGGGCAGAACATGGGCCATTGGATACAGAGTAATTAAGGCACTTTAAAGCAGTTATAAGTGGGTTTGTGTGGAGGTAAGCACTGCTAACTTCCAGTTACAGTTTCTTATACTCAGTTAGCTTCTGAATTGTTTAACCTGTGTAGGCATTGCTTACCCCTATGCAAACAGACTTAAACCTGCTTACTGCTGCTTAAAAGTGCTTACTCCTGCTTACCCCAGCACTAATTTCTTTAAAAGAAAAGAAAAAGGGGTTGATAGGAAAGTGGTGAAAAAAGGGGCACAAAGAGGGAAAGACAGTAGGGAAACTAGCCAGGGATGTGCAGGAAGGGTCTAGGGAAGGTCCATAGCTGCCCATTTCTTCTACAGCAACAGCTGTGCATATACACTGAATTTGCAGGTAGTTTTGGACACTCAAACCCCTGGGAGGGGGTGAGGACAACAAAAATAATTTGTGATGCCAATTAGACCGGATTACATGTGTCCAGTGGACATGTGTGCGAAATGGACAGCTATGTATGGGGTGAGATTTTTTTGTGGGAATAGATTGCCCTTTTTTTCAAGGGAGAGTGGGATGTTGGGCAGGTGTAGTAGGTATATTGGGGAAGTAGGTTGAGTAGGTTAACAGGCAAGACAAACAAAACACATACAGGGGCAGTATATAACACATGTGGGGGGTAAACACCTTGATGGGGAGGGGTGTTGGGAAATCGGAAGCCCATGAGCCCCCTAGTGTAAACAGTGGGACTGAGGTCCCCACCCATGGGCAGTCACCACTGCACCTTCACAGCCCTGAAGGTGGCTGTGCTGGGGGCTGAGTCGCAGAGCCAGGATGACTCTCTAATGACACATGGCCATTGAGCTGGCGTAGAAGATTAACAAACTGCTGGTTGACCTATCTACGCACCATGACCCCGACCTACCAACAGGTGACAGATGCCTGTCCGCACCCACTCCCAGGGGGGGCGAGCCCCATCCCCTGAGGCGGTTCCACCCAAAGGTGGTGCAGGACCAATGGACAGGGAGGTCCCGGGTTGGGCCCCTGACATGCTGGTGCCCGGTGTCACAGCCAGCTGAGGTGGTACAGGTGTGTCCGCTGGGACCAGCCTTCCAAAGCATGCTATAGTGTTTAGATTTCATCATCATATGTGGGTTAGTAATAGTCAAAACATTCCAGGGTTAGGTATAACAGAATGCATAGATATTCCCATTAACCCAGACACCAGATACGGAACAGTTGCATAGCAAACGGAACACATGCATATATGGGACCACAGTGGTAATAACAACAGCATGCAGGTACATTGATGGCACCATGCCACTAATGTTGGAATATTTCAATATAGCAAATGCTAAATGGAAACAGATTTAAATAATTATCAACCAATAGAACATAATCAGAACAGTGAATTCATTACATTCCAGTTGAGATGGGTATGTAGTTTATTGTTGGAGATATGATGGGGGGGAGAAAGATGTCAATTAACAACTAGTATATTCCTGTAGTCCACATTACTTTCCTAGTCAGTGGTGTTATCTGTACCTTACAATTATTACTACACCAACCTATAGGCTTAGTTTGGACAGTGATATGGCTGTCATCATATTTATACATGAAATGGTTTTACCTGCAGTATACACCTCTTACCTGGTATAACTGTGGAGGAAATATTTGTTATCACTAACTGTTTCTACACATACACCCAGATTCCAGGTTGATGTTGTGCACATAACTGTCCATCTCTTTCTGCACAGACTCTGGCCATGTCTTGTCCACATGCAGGTGAATTGGGACATATTTAGACTATTGCCCTCTTCAATCTTTAGTGACTTACAACACTCTTATACAGGCTTTCCTATACAGTTATATTATGTGGCACAGTGTGGGTGACAGTGATCAGTGATACCTTACTATTCAGAGCAACTGCAACACTCACAATTCCATACAATATCAGAGTAAAAAGTACCAGTACAGTGTATCAAGGTTTTTATTTCTCGGCACAGTGTTCATATCCGACGTACCTCTGGTAGCAGTGTTTGTTAGCACTAACTGTATGTTGCCACACAAAGTACCAGATTACACATTAGTATTATACACATACACAGTTGTGGGGTATGATTCTGTATGCAGCCTACTTCCACTCCCAGGATTCAGACCATGGCTATGTCTGCTACAACTTAAACACTGTCCATCAGAGTTGTGTGTGCTATATAGATATTGCTGTATATCTCCTATCTGCTTTCTGTCTTATAATTCTCCTGTGGTTTTGCATTCTGACCTTGTATTACAACACTCTTATACAGGATTTCCTAGACAGTTATAATTTGTAGGACAGTGTGGGGCCACAGTGATGAGTACTACCTTATTATTCAGAGCAACTGCATCAGTCAAAATGCCATACAATACTAAAGTAAACAGTACCAGTACAGGGTATCATTCTTGTATTTCTGGGCACATTGTTGGCATCTGACAGACCTGTGGGAGACATGTTTGTTAGCACTACCTGAATGTTGCCACACACAGTACCAGATTCCACATTACTATTATGCACATACATCTCACTCTGTTACTGTATAAATTCTGGCCACAGCTTGACAACATGGGGGTGTAAATGGGACATATGTGGCTTCTTACTCTCAGAAGGTTTTGGGGAGTTGCTAGTGTGCCAGCTTTGTTCTCATAGATGTGTGTCAATCAGTTGTATTTCCTGTTTGCTGCCTATATGTCTGGGATTATCCCACTGATTTCCCTGGGGACAGGTTGACAGGCAGCAGATATGAGACACTTTACTGGACATTCTGGACATATCTCTACTGTTGTGGGGTATGATTCTGTATGCAGACTACTACCACTGCCAGGATTCGAACCATAGCTGTGTGTGCTAAAAATAAGACAGCTCACGTCTCAGTTGCATGCGCTATTCAGATTTTGTTGTCTGCCTTTTCACTGTTTTCTGTCTATGTGTCTCTCAATTGTACTAAATGGCCTCTGGGGATTACACCAGTCATACACAGGCATTCCTACACATTCTATTAATGATGCATGGTGTGGGTAATAGTGCTTAATGCAACAGTACTATTATGTGATTGCAAATCTACATTGCCATATGATACCAGAGTATACACATGTAGTTCAGCAGTTAGACCTTTATTGTCAGGCTATTATGCTTTTATTTACATGCAAACTATATGAGCACTTCCTGCCATATTCTCCGATGTATGCAGTACTTGCCTTAAACAATACAGGTTTTATACAGGCAATTAATTTACTAATACTTTTAGATTTATTTCCTATCTCGGTACATGCAAGGGTATTACTCACCTGTCTCACATCGCAACCTCTCCAGGTGACTTCTGTGGGCCTCCTGGTTCGTGGTCCACTCACTTGCAGCTGTGGAGGACATAAGAGGAATATTTAGCCATACCTATCTATGATATACATTAGCTGGCAATTATTACACATATAGTGGAGTGATACTTAGACACAGCTGGGACAGCCCCTGCCATTCTAGCCTCTTAGATCCACTGCTCCAAGAGGTCCCCATTACGCCGCTTCAGGTCGGCATAGTGATGCCTGACCTGCTCACCAGTTTGGGGTATGCCAGTGGCATTCGTGAGGTCACGGGTGAGACAGTCCCAGGCTTCTGCCTTATTATTGGGAACACTGGTACTGGCCCTGCAGCAGTCTCTGCTCAAGGTCTTTGACAAGGAGGCCTGCCATGACTCTGGACTACTGGATGCACCAGCGCTGTGGCTGACAGTGCACACCTTCTCCCCTTTCTGCCATTGTGCCTGGAAGGGGAAGCTACAACCAGTTATGAGATGTATTCCCGCCTGTTAGGTTTAAGCAGGGCTGATTACCCACACTTTTCCATGATTGGCCAGTTTTGAAAAGGCTAGGATATGGGCAAACCTGCTTACCTAAAGCTGGCATTGTTTAAAGGGGTATACCACTGGGCACATTGAGTTAGCTGGCCTACACATTGCTTACACCTCCTAAGCTGGCCTGTGCAATGCTTAGCATTACTTACATTAGACTTTGCATTATATTTTCATTTTGGCATTGATTTTTTATTCATTACATCTTATATATATGCCTGGTATTTATGATTCATGTGCACGTATGCTATATGGGGTCCTTGTGTTTTATTGGGGACATCAACACTCTGTTACAATTACACCTCACATCTGGGTTTACTGCTGTACTTCAGTTCACATATTTATGTTATGTAGTGGGTTATAGAATATATGACTGTATACTGATTCCTTTCACAGGTTCGGTTTGACTTTACTATAGTGAGGACTTGTTTGGTGATACCTCATTCTTCTATACTGCTGTGATGGCTTGGTGGTTAACTACTGTGACTATAGTGTATAGGGTTTAGGACCTGCAAGGCTGTTTATTTTGTTGCTGGGCAGAACAAGGGCCGTTGGATACAGAGTGATTAAGGCACTTTTGAGCAGTTGTAAGCGGGTTTGCGTGAGGGTAAGCAATGCTAACCTCCGGTTTAATATGCTTACAGGGAGTTAGCTTCAATATTGCTTAACCTGTGTGTGCATTGCTTAGGCTGGGCAAACAGGCTTAAACTCACTTACTAGTGTTTAAATATGCTTACTACTGCTTATTGGTTAATGCTTATTGGTGCTTACACTTGTATACTAGTGCTTACTCCCACTTACAATTGCACTGATTTAGACAGTAATATCTAAAGGTTCTTGGGAAGGTGGGGGATTTGGTAGCTGTATGGAGTTGTCATTCATTACACATTTTTACCTTCCATTTGTATCCATGATTCCTATGTACATATATTGTATGGGGCACATGTGCTTATCTGTGGACTTTGCAATGTTATGACACTGACACCTCACATGTGCATTGCATTTAATGCAGTACTCCAGTTCACAAATATATGTTATTTAGTAGGTTATGCAACTAAAATATTGATCACAAAGTGATTTGCCATGGAAAATGGAATCTGCTGCAGTAGGACTCGAACTGGGAATGCCTGCTCGTAAGGCGAATGCTCTGCCCACTACACTATTGCTATACTGCTTCATTTGCATATATCTTCCTTGTTATCCACTTCAGCCATTTAAGCTGCATTACACGTAGCTAAGCGATGGACACACCCGTGCACCTATGGTTAGCTTTAATCGGATTCATAATAAAAAAAAAACTGTTGTATACGTGGGGGGATGTTGCTGGGGATATGCGGACACATATGAGCGGTCTCGCTCATGTCTTTGGCCTTTCTGCTGTTCTTCATTGCGGGGGCGTGTATATTCTGAAAGCTCTGCTCTAAGACACGCCCCCTACACTCTTACAGGGTCCGTGTAAGATTAGGAGCTCAAGCAGCATGCCTTCATTAATATGCATGGCACTCTGCCGTCCTGCCCCTAAACAGATGCTTCCGTGCAGGACTAAGCTAGTCCTGCATGGAAGATTAGTAATTCCAGGGGAATATCTACTTACATTTGGATGATAGAATTCCTACAGATGTGGGTATACTATATTACAGGCAAACGTATTTCACACTATTAAGTTAATGAGAATATGTTCATCAATTGAGAATAAAGTTCACAGTATGTACTATTTGAAAGGAGTGGATGCCGTAATTTTGGTATTATCATCATCACAGAATTTTTTACTCTGAAGTATCACTTTATGACAATAGAAGTCAATTGGCATAGTGTTTTATTCTGCTTAAGTGACAATCTGAAACAAAACTGCAGTGTAACTGTAATCTCTTTCATGAGCAAGTTCATTAGGATGACAGGCTGATAGCTAAATTGTCAGAATATAAACACTAACTGAAATGCCATTTCTCACTAAAGAAAAAATATATATACATTATATAATTATATAAATATAAAGAGCTCTGATAGGCAATATGAGAGCTGGAATGCCTACCTGATGTCATAGTTAGCTGTAGTATACAGAGTAAAAGGGCATAAAAATTGCAAAGGGCAATGAAAGTGATCTCAGTAAACAATTATTTAGGTGAAACAACAGATAAAATTAAACCAAGCTCCTGTAGCGGAACTCATATTCAGTAAAAAAATAAAAGTAGGAGAAAAATAAAACAGTGAAATGTAACACAAACACATTTATCACTATTTAGAGGTAATAAATGTAAACAGACAAACTCCCGGATTCACGAATCCTCAGTGTAAGACTTAATAAGTCTTACTTGGAGGCTGCAGTTGAACGGTATGATGTCAGCGTGCCATGAATATTCATGAGGGCACACTGACTCAACCGTAAGTCTAATACGGACCGTGTAGGAAAGCATGGGGCGTGTCCAACTGCCGAGCAGTCTAAATGTCCACGCCCCTGCAAGGGTTCGAAAAGTAAAATGAAAGCACACAAGAGCGAGTCCACTCAAATGTCCTTGCACCCAACACCACACTCCCTGACATTGTAAACCCCCATCACAGTTATAAAACGCAAAACATTAATTTTATTTTTTTTAAATTCCAGAAATAGCTGCCCGTATTTGCGCGTGTGTGCTCGGGTGTGCCCATTGCTTAGCTGCAGTTAGCAATTCCGACATGGAAGAGCATAAGAAAGAAATGTTTATGCAAATCATACCAAATAGAAATAGCATAATGGTAGAGCGTTCGCACAAAGAGAAGGCATTCACAGTTCGAGTCCCACCACTCCCCTTCTTATTTATGTTTTAAATCAGTATATGAAATAATACCCGACATATATGATTAAAATATTAGTAAAAAGCAGTGAAATGGCCTCTGTATCAGTGAAGAAAATATATATTTTTAAAGGATCCTGATAAATAATTCCCCTTAGTTAAGCAGCACTTTACCCAGCGCAATAGAGTTGCCCATAGTTAAATAGCGCTTTACACAGCGCAATACAGTTGCCCATAGTTAAATAGCGCTGTACCCAGCACAATAGCGGTGCTCATAGCTAAATAGTGCTTTTACCAGCACAATCTGTTTGCGCGGACGTGCGTGCCGTGCCAACCAGGGCACCGTAGGGCAACGTGGAGCAACATAGAGCAAAGTTACTTAAACACAGCCACACCCCCTAGCCTGTCTAGACAGTATTAAAATAAAATGAATGACAAGGTTCAAACCCAGGACTCTGTGCACTATAATCAAAGTACTGAACCACTAAGCCATGACAGCTTAGGAGAAACAGCCACTGTTAACATACATATACTTAGAAATGGTACATTAACCATTACTAAGCAGGTCTGCAGTCAGCCGAGAATCTTCAAAAACAGCCAATCACAAAAAAGTGCGGGGAAATGTGACATATTTAAGCCCCATAGGCGGGAATACTCACCATAACTGATTGTGGCTCACATCTGCAGTTAGAATGGCTGGTGCTGGAGAGGGTACACACTTCCGAGCACAACTTTGGGGCATTGAGGAGTCGAAATACATGGTTTGGCTCCTTGTCCACCATCATGAGTCAAGACTCCTGCAGGGCCAGTTCCAAGGGATGGAGTACAAGGCAGAGGCTTGGAACTGGTTAGCTCATGACCTCACCAGTGTCACAGGTGTTCCTTGGACTGGTGAACAGGTCTGTTACCACCATGCAGAACTGAAGAGACGGAAGCAGGACCACCTGAACCAATGGATACAGGAGGCCTGTGGGATGCAAGATGCACCACAACTGAGTAGGTAGCCATGGAATGCAGTATGCAAGAATTGATAATTGATTCTGTATAATGGATAGGTATGTCTCAATATCCCTTCATTTACTTCACAGCTGCAGGTGACCATGCTGCGAATCAGCAAGCCTATGCAGATAGGCTGCTAAGGCTGTGCCACCAGGCAGGTTAGTGATTATTCTGCATGTATTGTTATATAAAATAGGGGAGAGAGCATGAAAGAAAGTGTTGTAGTCCAATAATACAGCCATAAAATGCCCTGAATAAGTCCTCTGCATGTACTGTCATATAAAAAAGTCAGAGAGCCAGAAAAAAAGAGTGTAGTAACCCATTAAGAAAGGTAAAATATGTCCAGAATAATTTCCCTACAGGTACTGTCATATAAAATAAGTGAGCGAGCCTGAAAAAGAGTGTTCTAACCTATTAATAAAGGTATAATATGTCTTCCATATGCACTATTATATCAAATAAAGGAGCGAGCCTGTGGAAAAGTGTGTAATGTAATTAATAAAGGTATAAAACCCGGAGTGTGTCTGTGTCACTTACTTTGAAATGTTGTTGTACCCTTGCATTATACAAATAGTACTGTTTTAATAAGTGCTGGCAACCCAGAGTTGTGCAGTCCCATCTAAAGTGGGTGATGGAAGTGCTAGTAGCTGTGAAGCATATATACAGTCCTCAACAGTCAGTTACTGGCTGGCATGCATAAGTAAATCTGGCACACAAGTAGCATGTTAATTTGTTCCCAGAAATGTGAGTGTGCTTCAAGAAATGCAGGGTTCTGTACAAATTGAAGTGAAAATGTCATGTGAAAACATCCAGATATGTAGATAAAGAAATATAAATGAAATCAAGAAATATGTAGCAGTAACATCTGCATCTTGGACAGTTAGTATGTCAGATATAGGTCAGGTATATATTGAACTAGCCAAAACCATTACACAACCTAATGCATGTTGGCAAGTGTAATAATACATGTAGGGGATATACACTTGCAGTCACTAGGAATGTAGTGTAGACTAAAAGTACTTATAAGATGTTAATTGAGGTTTCTTTCTAGACCCTACTGTATGTGCATAAACCATGCAATTCCACACCTCAATGGGTATATGTGTAATCTCAAATATTTGTTGGGACATATGTCCTATTGTTCTATAAATATTTGCATTCACTTTGATGCATGTGCCCTGTTCAAACACCACAATCATGGTGGCCTGTTGCTACCAATCATCCCTGCATGCTGTTGGAATATCCACTGTCATTCAATATATGCATGTGTTATGCTTGCTGTTCAACTGTTGGAAACTTGGTGTGTTGGGTTAATGGGAATATTACTGCATGCTGTTACAACTAATCTGGAATGCTGTTGTTTATGTTGTAATTAAACACAACTAATCACAGAACATATGGGAAGGCTGGTCCCAGTGGATCCACCTGTCCCTCCTTAGCTGGTGAGTGCACCTGGTACCAGCAGGTCCAGTGCCCAGCCCAGGCTCCCCTCCTCCGTTGGTCCTGTGCCATCTTCGGGTGAAAGCACTGCAGGGGATGGGGCTTGTCCCCCTGTGCAAGCGTGGGTGGAGAAGGGCCACCTGTCACCCTTCGAAGAGTCTAGGCTGTGGTGCATAGGGAGATCCAGCGTTCAGTTGCTGATCCCCTACGCCAGCTCGAGGCGAGAGTGGTGTGTCTCACAGGTGAGCCTGCCCATCCTATGCAGCACCCAGCACAGCCACCCTCGGGGCTGTGAAGGTGCAGTGGTGACTGCCCATGGGTGGGAATCTCAGTTCCACTGTTACCATCTGTGAGCTCATGGGCTTGCAATTTCCAAACATCCATCCCCGTCAATTGTGTTCACCCACCCCATGTGTCATACACCGCCCCTGTATGCATCTTGTTTGTCTTGTCTGTTAACCTCCCCAACCTACCTCCACAAACATACCTACTTCCTCTACCTCACTTTCCACTCTCACCTGAATAAAAAAAAAAAAAGGGCAATCTGTACCCACAAAAAAATTACACCCCATACATAGCTGCCCATTTCACACACATATCCGCTGGACATGTAAACTGATAATTATAATTGCCAGTACAACATACTTTGTTGTCCTCGCCCCTCTCCCAGGGGTGGAAGGTTTCAAATATCACTCCAAACTTATTGCATATGCACAGCTGTTGCTGGTAATGAAATGGGCAGCTATTGACCTTCCCCTACAACCGTCCTGCACATCCCAGGCTTGTTTACACTGTCTGTCCCTCTTTGTGCCTCCTTTTTCACCACTTTCCTATCTCCCCATTTTCTTTTCTTTCAAAGAAATTAGCGTGGGGGTTAGCGGGAGTAAGCACTTTTAAGCAGTAGTAAGTTGGTTTAAGCGAGTGTGGGCATGTGTGCGCTTAGCTAAGTATAGCTAAGCTTCACGTAGACCCACGCAAACCTGCTTAAAACTGCTTAAAAGTGCCTTAGTCACTCTATGTCAGGACCCTTGTTCTGCTCATCAGCAAAAGAAAAAACCTATGCCAGTCTCGAACCCCAGACCATTGACAGAATAGACTGCATGAATTACCATTAAGCCACAGCAAATATACAAATAACTTGGTCCTGAATTAAATATATCATGCATTACAATGAGGGAATGTAAATGGAAATTAGGAATGGCATAACACAAATCCTGTTCTGTTGGCCTTTACCAGTAGTTGTGGAATTGCATGACAACTCTGTGAAAAGAGAACCAGCCATTCTAGCAGGGAATAATGTTACAGTAGCACCTTACAAACACCACACAGTATCAGACCAGGATAAACACTGGCAAAGTTGAATAGGGCAGAGGCCAGACTCCCCAACTGTGACTGCTTAACAGGGATGTCCCTGATTTGTAAACAAATGTTAGCTGTGTCCCTCTGAATTACTCTGAAAAGTACTAACATTAGGCAGAAAAGTGGGGGATCACACTTAATGAATAATGTCAATAGGTGAGAGTAGACACTGCTTGCACGTCAGAAAAGGTGTAGTAATACATATGCTCTGATTCCCAAGAAAGTCTCAACTGCAATATGTCTGTAATATATTGCAGGTGTATCTCACTTATATGTACCTTTCACTGAAGGCTGTTCAAATATTTACCTGAGAGTATCTGAGGCCTGGCAGAGGCAAAACCACACAGGCATATCAGCATTCCTGCTGTTACACACTCTGCAAATAGCTGTGAAAGAAGTTCCACAAGCATGCCCTTATGTAGGAGTACAACACAGAAATATCACAGGATGTAGCCATGCACTGCTAGCAACCAACTGTGACAATGCCATTGTGCCATTGCTGAAAAGACTGGTGTGGTGCACAGACAAAGAATAATAGGCTAACCTCTAGCTATCATCTGGATATGTCCACAGGTGGGAGCTACGCAGACAGACTACTTGCCTTGATAGACTAACAGGTACACAGCAACCCTGTATGTTCAGCAAGATAAACCTCACACGATAATAAAAAATACTCTTTGCAGTTCTGCACCCCTACCCAAAGATACGACATACCTGTGTATTCAGGTAAAAACAATGGTGTAGGTAGGCATACTCAGTACTGAAATATGTCCAGTTGAGTTGAGCAGCCTGTGCTAATGTCAACACAAACAAACCACAAACTGTTCAGAAGTGAGTAACTTAATAATTACAGTACAGCAGTTCACAAACAGTGCATGTGCCACAGGAATAATTTGCAATAACCACATTTGTATGACAATTAATTGTCTAATTCAGAAAGAAAGTACATAATCCCATGTATCCTGTGTTAGCATTTGGAGGGGTGTGTACATGTCTACACTGAGAAGTGTGTACTGGAAGCAGCAACATTCAGGTTTGAGTACAACATGCATATCACTGGCTACAACCCTAGCTTCAGATAAGAGACATATATCAACCTTCTGACTGATACAATGGTGTCCAGAGCAAACAAGCATGGGCCCCACTTTGGAAAGCTGAAAGGGCTACGCCTACCTAACCTAGCATTTTATAGCAGTGGGCTGCAATCACAGTGAGTACTGCAATCACCACACAGCAGGCTGCATGCAATTACTGAATGGTGGGCAGCAATTGGTGCTGAGGCTGTCACATGCACATGTGCAGATACCTAGAAAAGCAGGCTGTACCTGCTGTCCACACATGCAATAATATCATTGCAGGAACAGGGAGATAGAGAGTGAGAGCGAGAGAGAAACAGAGACACAGACAGAGACAAAGAGAAAAGAGACAGAAACAGAGACAGAAACAGAAACTGAAACTGAAACAGACAGAGAAAACCCAAAACAAACAACCAAAAAAAAAAAAAAACAACAAAACAGTAACACCAGACGGAGCAGGGAAAACAAAGAAAATATGTAACTCATATGTATGTGCCGGCATGTAGTAGATGTTCCTGAAGAGTACTCTACACACTGCAAATCATCCATATGTGACAGCAGTATCTATCTGTATCTGCACATGTGCATAGGGCAAGGGACATACTGCAACTGTTAGTGAAGGGTGGGCACATATATGTCATTGAAGGTTGTTATGTGCATATATACATACGTAGGTCATAGTATGAGGCATAGAAAACAGCATGCAGTGCTGATATATGTCATGTGTTGGTTAAACGCTGTGGGACTGATTTGTCAGATCTGCTGTGTACAGCCAATGAGGCCTGCTAAAGCTACATGGGCTGAGGACACCAAAATGCATTCTGCACAACACTGTGCAATATAATCACATAACTGTACATCCCACAACTGTCGCATAAGTGATATCCCCACCATGAAAGGTGGACTGTACATGTGCCTATATGTACATCTATATGTACAGCAATGGATGTGTACATGTATGTGTATGGATATATATATATATATATATATATATATATATATATATATATATATATATATATATATATATATATATATATATATATATATATATATATATATATATATATATATATATATATATATATATACATATATAGAGAGAGAGAGACATGGGGTCATATGTTCTGCAACAGGTGTGTGGTGACCAAGGCATGGGCTGTAGACAAGTGCTGATACTGCAGTGCCATTCCTCCTTTCCAAAACACTGTACCCATTAACTACCACATAGGTAGAAATCTACCTAACACTGAAGATGTGATAAGGGAACATGGGACACAGGTGCACAGTAGCCTCCCCTTTGATAAAGACAGTGCCACACTAGACTTGTAATCTGTCTATGTGTTATGTGTCATGACAACAGGTGTGTCATCTAGGGAAATATAGGTCAGTGTTTCCCTCTACTCATCACAATGCCCCATGTGGTATATACCTCACATGACAGCTACAGCAAGTGGAAAGGCCACAGACATACCTTACAAAGGGTAATACTGGCCTCAAACAGATGCCCTATGCAGAATGACTCACAAAACCACAGCTAGACTGTATTGCATACCGCTCACACAGAGGTGACCTCTGCCAGACATACAGAGGTATGTCAGACACATAGCTGTGTGACCACCACCATGACAACATATCACAATCCCTCCGGGCTACACGCTCCAGGGCCCTAAACCTTGTCACTAAACAGCACATGCTGGAGGGATAGGTTCCTATCTCAGAGATATGCCATACTCTGGAATAGACCACCTAGCAATAGCAAACAAGGCTCCTCATTTGCAGTTGTCATAAATACCCCTGATGATTGTTTGGGAGATTGGTAATACACTCCAGGAATCCCCTCTGTGGTTCTGGTTGACAGGGGCAAGTGAAATCAAAGTACATGTGTGGCAACGGCCAGGGTAGCATATGGCTAGGCTGCTGTAGGCCCTAGAGCCAATAGCATCTCACCTACCTATGACACTATGCAGTCACACATGTACTCAATGCAATACCTGCTATGTGAGGTTGAATAAGTGTAATGCTGAATGTGTGCAAGGTCTGTAAAGGTGTGATAGCATAGTGTGAAGTTGTATCTGACATGGTAGCGTCTATCATAGCTGTGAGGCCAGCAAAAGATGTGTATGTTACTGTTAGGCAGACATAGTAGTATGGCATATGATGTGACGTAGCTCCTTGTTGATGACTGTGGTGTCCCATTGTAGGCTAAAGCAATACATGTATGCTTAGTAAGTGGTACTGCTGGTGAATCCGACTTCCATATGAACTGTGGTACTTCCTGAAGCTGTAGGCCTAAACAGCACTGTATGGTGTGTGTTCACATTGCTTGGAAACACTGTCTTGTGTGTTTCCTGTACTCTGCACAGAGGACATAACTCAGGCATAAGGGTTTGTAAGTAGTGGCACACAGTACTCTATTATACACAGGTAAAGCTCATCTGTGTTGGCATACAGTGGTGTGTTGCATGTTTGATGTGTGTGTAATTATGCCTGTACCATGGCCGCAATCATATGTGAGTTACAGGGTATACGCGTGCATCTAGCAACATATATACTCTGTTACAGCAGTATGCCACCTATATTAACAACTGTGCACATATGTTAGGCAGGGCTATGGCATCAATGACTAGGGTGGTTTACTGGTACTACTGTAACTGTACTTTGCATTCATTGCAATGGATGACATCTTTGTTCGTGCATTAACGTGATATATACCCCTGTGGTGAGGTTGTGCATTGTGTCACAAACAGTGTGCCGGGTACTGTTATATAGTAGTTTGATATATAGAGTGTGCCAGGCACTGTTAGTCAGTTGTGGTCTGAGAACCAATATGCGGTAATGAAAGTGTGTATCCTTTGACAGACAAACAGATGGTATATATGGCAGTGAAGTGATATCTGTGGTTAAGGGTGTAAAGTGTGCCACAGGACTCACTCACACATATTGTTCATTTCTCTTTCAGCCTAATGGCCCACCAACATAACCCTTCTTACACAGCAATGGAGGAAGAGGTGATCCAGCAAAGCCTGGTGCAGCACTACAGACTGTTGTTTTCCAGAAGCAGCCAGCACCAGCATGAGCAGACTGCACTGTGGCAAGATCTTGTTCATCGGGTAAATGACATAGGCATGCATAACCGGACATATGAGCAGGTACGCCATCACTGCAGTGATTTAATTAGACATGTCCAGTGGCGTGCGTCTGATATCCATAGACATCAGCTTGCCACAGGTGGTGGGGTGGCCATTCATCCCCCCCTCACCAGAGTGGAGGAGCTGCTCCTAAGCTTGGTGGCTCCTGGACAACAACAGCAACTCCCACAGGCATGTGTTGTCATGGAGGCCGGAGCCACCTAGCATGTTGACATGGAGCATGCAGGTAACATGCCCTATCTGTAGACTACAGTTACCTGTATTGTATACGTGGGATGTGTACTGTGTGTTTAGCAGTTGTGCTGCCTAGTGTTGTGCAATATTGATATTTGGAATATTATCTGTACACCTGTGACTGCCGACTGTTGTTCTACTGTAGTTTAGCAAACCCACAGTAGCAATGCCACAGTTGTGGCCACTGACGAACTCTCTCATATTCTCGTAGGTCCTTCTGGTGTGACAGCAGGGAAGATGATCCATGCTGGTGAGTGTGGTATAACTGCAATGTTGGTAATGAAATGTGCATGCCATAGGTGAGGTGTAGGCCATGTACACGTAACACACCTAGGCATAATGCATGCCATGCATGTTTGCTGTAAGACGTTGCACAGCTCAGTAATGTCAGTAGCTGCCTCAATGACATGCAATACAGAGAGCATCAGACACAGTTGTGGCAACACCGTACTGCACATTGTATAGGCATAGTTGCTACAGCTGTACACAACATAACACGTTTATCATACGCAGTACACCTCAGCATGCTACATATGGCAT
The DNA here is from genome assembly GCF_019279795.1 of Protopterus annectens. NCBI lineage: Eukaryota > Metazoa > Chordata > Ceratodontiformes > Protopteridae > Protopterus > Protopterus annectens. Next base: position 687,591,190 of record NC_056737.1, on the reverse strand, counting down.
TACCACACACCTGCTGTGAGGTCACACTTCAGTATCCCACATGAAAGTTGTCTAAGGCCTTCCTGAACATAATAGTTCATATTTTGGATTACCACTGCTCCCCCTTTATCAGCTTGGAGTATGACAATCTTGTGATTAGTTCAAAGTTCAGATAGTGCCTGTTTTTCTTCAGGAGTAATGTTATCAGGGTCTATATTACTTTCTAAATGAGGAAAATGTAGATCTTTGAGTACTGCTTGCTGGAAAATACCCACATTTTTATTCATGGGTGGTTGAAAAGTGGATTTGTGGAAAGTAAACTCAGAAGATCTTTTGGAAATGGAAGTATCCTGTTCTGAAAAAAATATCCGCAGGTTAAGTCTACGACAGTAGTCCATAACATCCATAGAAACCAAATAATGATCAGTAAAAAAGCTAGGGACAAAACCCAATCCTTTATTCAAAATGCTATGCTGTTGTTCAGTAAGTACATAATCCGACAAATTCAAAACATTTTCAAATGGTGTAGTCAATGTTTCAGTAGTGACTGTACCAGTCCTGGCATTGAGTCTGTGTTTATTTCTGTTCCCATGTTTCCTCCCCCCTCTGAATTTCCTACCATTTCTAAAGGAAAGTGTGGATGACTTTTCTTCTTTAACGGTGAGTTGGTCATCATTTCACCCTCACTATCAGTATATGATGACTCCTCCCCTGATGTACTTGTAAAGATCTGGTCTCTGTGTTTCAGTATGGACCTCGGTCTCTTCCTGGACCTGCCTCTGGTCACACCTGATCCTGTATCCTGAAATCTCACTGTTCTTTGTGTTTGGAAGGGATGTCCTTTGTCATAATCCATGACATCTCTGGTGAATTTTTTAATTTTCCTATCCTTAACCAATTTATCATAGGTAGTTAATTCCTTGGACAACTTATCAATAAACTGGTGGTAGTTGTTGTTAGACTGAAATTTTTGGCATTCAATGCTGAGTTCTTTGACTTCAGAGACACATAAATCCACTGTCCTCTCATAATAAGAGGCTAAAATTTTTACAAATACCATAGAGCCCTTTCTTAATGCCTCATCCCATTCATCCGTCAGCCTCTGTTCAGATCTGCCGACTAATGGGCGAAGTTTAATTCGAAGACCTCTTGGGGCCAGGTTTTTATGTAAATAGGCTTTAAAGAGTCTCAAGTGCCAAATATTGGCTCTCAGGCCCTTAAGTCCTTTTTCTAAATTGCGGAATGCTATTTCACAACTATCACCAGTATGGGAGTTAATTTGGTTCTGGTTGTTGCTTGGGATTTGGTCCAAACCAAATATGGCAATATCTTCCCTATCAGCACACAACCCATCTAATATTTTGTCCAATTCCATACTGAATAATAATGTTGATGGGCTGTCCAAGAATCAAATTCCAATATATAAATCCAATATAGAATATATATTATAACAGGATAGGAGGCCAGAGGCAGGGTCAGTCAGAACATCAATGCCCCACTAAAGCCCCTAACCACATTAATGTACAAATGGTATTAGATCATGAAGTACAATTGTACCTATTAGGAAAAGAGCACAAACAATTGGAATATACTATATAAAACCGTCTTGAATCAGATCAATCTATAATCCTAGCTAGCTATAGATGGAATGGTAATTTGTTAACTCACTGAAGAAGGCTTGTGCCGAAACTAGTCTGAGGACTATTGAATGAATCTTGGTGCATTTTTTAGCACCTTCTTTTCAACAAATAAATAACTTGGAACTGTATTTGCTGGCCTTTGGTGTGTTTTTCGTACTTTGGTTTGGCCGTGCAAAGCCGTAAGTGCGAGGTGTGGTGTTTTACGTGATTTGGGTCCCTCGCTGTTGCGTTCAGCTCCTCACTCTGCTGGCAGGAGATGACTCCTTCCCTGAAGATATTTGTAGATTTGGATTCACCGGTGGCTATCGTGGAGGCCATTTGAACGTATTGAGTTGTGAAACTGTTATTGGAATCTTTTTGGGCGACCATTTTTTGGAATTACTTCTTACGGAATGTTTTTCATTTAGGGAACCATGGACCTAGGCCTTTGGATATGACTATACGACTATCGCAGGTATTAGAACTTTTTTTCAACTAACTATACCTGGGACCAACATGGGACTTTGAATTTACTAAATTCTATTTATAGATGTGGGTTCAGTTCATACGACTACGGAACAAGTATGGTAACGTTTTGCTATTGACTGAAAGTACTTAACATTGGTGGATTCCTACTGTATGTATTAATACTGGGGATGTGATCAGTCGGTGCGATATGTACTTAAACTTATTCGTAACTTTCTACATACTTACAATAGAAGGGGCACAATATTGATGTTTCAACTAAGGGTTACAGTTATTAGTGTGGATACTGTGTCGCAGGATCTGTTTTTGATACGGATGTGTCAACTATGGAGGGTGTGTTTTTCGCAACACTGATGGATGTTACATGCGATGGATTAAAGACAGTTCTTTATCTACTTTGACTGTGGCACGAGGTACCACGATTTTTCGACACTAGCGAAGGATATCACCGAGGACTGGGTGAAGCTGGATTTTTATGTACTGGTTGTAAATTTTTGGTTCCATATAAGTATTTACAGCTTGGGACATTTATACATCGTTAATTTTCTAAACATATTGGACATTTGATCTATGGATCTATGGACTGATGTTTTTCAGGTTCTATTGTCTTCCATTTATGTGCAGTTGAATGTTGTTTATGCCAAATGTATTTAGCCATGTATACTACCTATATTGTATGTATAATTATATATCGGAGTGCCCTTATGCTATTTTAGCCAGGATCTAGATAGTTTTTGGACCTGGCTTATATGTTTATATACGTATCTAATATATTGGTGAAGTGGAGAATTTATGTTCTCTTTACTAATAATATTTCTGTTTCTCAGTTACGGACTATTACATTACTTTATCTGTGATTATAGCTATAAGTTCTTACATTGGTAACACTGAGGCACTTTATATTTATATATGATGGGGCAGTTCTGATTACTATTTACCTGGATCAACCAGGTGGTTACAAACAGGCATACACTTGATGCGGTCAGGACTTTAGTGTTAAAACAATATATTTTTTTGCATACAAACTGTACTTCTTCTATTCACAGGTAGACAATAGCTACATTCACAAGTTTTAGTAACCAACTATACACAGTACATAACTGCCATTTATTTTGGGTGGACATTTGGTCTTATATATTGTGGCTTATGCCAGTTGATTTTTTATGACCATTGAATTTGTGTGGTCTTGTGGAATATCTTTGGTGATTATTGGACCAAATTAACCACTCACATGGCCCTATTAAGATTGCAGTCTCATTTGATCTAGAGACTGACAGGAGTTTCTATAGGATCCATATTTTGGGTTACCAAATGTGTCAATTCTATTGAGATATTTTTTGTGTTTTGTTGTATCCTATTTTGAATTTAATATAAGACATCATGGTCATCAATACGATCATTATCTAATATTTTTAGTGCTATATAAATACACCATTTATTGGTGACTTGTTTGGTATTTTTAACAATATTTCCATCTCTTTGAACCCTGGTAATATATCAGACCTGTTTTCCTTTTGTGGCATATAAGCAGGGGTGATTACCATTCCACCTATAGCTAGCTAGGATTATAGATTGATCTGATTCAATTCGGTTTTATATAGTATATTATAATTGTTTGTGCTCTTTTCCTAATAGGTACAATTGTACTTCATGATCTAATACCATTTGTACATTAATGTGGTTAGGGGCTTTAGTGGGGCATTGATGTTCTGACTGACCCTGCCTCTGGCCTCTTATTATGTTATAATATATATTCTATATTGGATTTATGTATTGGAATTTGATTCTTGGACAGCCCATCAACATTATTATTCAGTATGGAATTGGACAAAATATTAGATGGGTTGTGTGCTGATAGGGAAGATATTGCCATATTTGGTTTGGACCAAATCCCAAGCAACAACCAGAACCAAATCAACTCCCATACTGGTGATATTTGTGAAACAGCATTTCGCAATTTATAAAAAGGACTTAAGGGCCTGAGAGCCAATATTTGGCACTTAAGACTCTTTATAGCCTATCTACATAAAAACCTGGCCCCAAGAGGTCATCGAATTAAACTTCGCCCATTAGTCGGCAGATCTGAACAGAGGCTGATGGATGAATGGGATGAGGCATTAAGAAAGGGCTCTATGGTATTTGTAAAAGTTTTAGCCTCCTACTATGAGAGGACAGTGGATTTATGTGTATCTGAAGTCAAAGAACTCAGCAATGAATGCCAAAAATTTCAGTCTCACAACTACCACCAGTTTATTGATAGGTTGTCCAAGGAATTAACTACCTATGATAAATTGGTTAAGGATAGGAAAATCAAAAAATTCACCAGAGATGTCATGGATTATGACAAAGGACATCCCTTTCAAACACAAAGAACAGTGAGATTTCAGGATACAGGATCAGGTGTGACCAGAGGCAGGTCCAGGAAGAGACCGAGGTCCATACTGAAACACAGAGACCAGATCTTTACAAGTACATCAGGGGAGGAGTCATCATATACTGATAGTGAGGGTGAAATGATGACCAACTCACCGTTAAAGAAGAAAAGTCATCCACATTTCCCTTTAGAAATGGTAGGAAATCCAGAGGGGGGAGGAAACATGCGAACAGAAATAAGCACAGACTCAATGCCAGGACTGGTACAGTCACTACTGAAACATTGACTACACCATTTGAAAATGTTTTGAATTTGTCAGATTATGTACTTACTGAACAACAGCACAGCATTCTGAATAAAGGATTGGGTTTTGTCCCTAGCTTCTTTTCTGATCATTATTTGGTTTCCATGGATGTTATGGACTACTGTCGTAGACTTAACCTGCGGATATTTTTTTCAGAACAGGATACTTCCATTTCTCAAAGATCTTCAGAGTTTACTTTCCACAAATCCACTTTTCAACCACCCATGAATAAAAATGTGGGTATTTTCCAGCAAGCAGTACTCAAAGATCTACATTTTCCTCATTTAGAAAGTAATATAGCCCCTGATAACATTACTCCTGAAGAAAAACAGGCACTATCTGAACTTAGAACTAATCACAAGATTGTCATACTCCAAGCTGATAAAGGAGGAGCAGTGGTAATCCAAAATATGAACTATTATGTTCAGGAAGGCCTTAGACAACTTTCTGATTCACATTGTTACATGTACATGGGGGTTGATCCAACTAAAAAATTTAAACAGGAAATTGACAAGTTTCTTAATCAGGCATTGGATGAGGGCATTATTACCAAAAAGACAGTTCAACATCTTCAGGTTAGTGATCCATCAAAACAGATTTTATACTTGCTACCCAAGATTCACAAATCCATTACACATCCTCCAGGTAGGCCTATTGTGTCTGGCCATGGTTCATTGACTGAACCATTATCTGTATTCTTAACTCAACATTTGAAACCACTTTTGACACATGTTAGAGCTAGAATACAAGACACAACCCAATTTCTTAATATTATTGCAGATACCCAACTGGATCCTGAGTGGCTTATGTGTACTTTGGACGTGAAATCTCTCTACACCAGCATACCACATTGGGCAGGACTTCAGGCTTTGGAATTCTGGCTGAACAAAGCTGAACTCTATCCACCTGGATTTAATACTTTACTAATATGTATGTCTGAACATGTTCTCAACAAAAATGTATTTTATTTTCAAGGGGATTGTTATTGGCAATTGAGAGGCACAGCTATGGGTGCCTCTTTTGCCCCAATATATGCCGATCTTTTTATGGCATATTTGGAAGAGTGCCTCATTTACGATCCCTTACATAACATTTATTTAGTTGAGATGGACATCTGGAGGCGATACTTAGATGATTGCTGGATGGTGTGGCGCGCAGATGTTGCTTATCTTTTTGAATTTGTGGAATATCTAAACAACAATATTTGGGGCATCGAATTTTCAATCACGTACCATGTCCGTCATCGACTTTTTGGATGTCACAGTATATCGTAACAGTGACCATACCCTAAATACTAAAATTCATAGAAAATATCCACAATTCAACTCATTACTCCGTGCTTCTAGCATGCACCCGCGCCACACCATCCGCAATATCCCTAAATCTCAATATTTGAAAATTAAATGTATCAACTCCTCAATTGCTGATTATGAGACAGCCAAACATGATTTGAAGATCAGATTTTTGGATAGAGGATATTCCAACTTTGATATAGAATCTGCTAGGATCTGGACGGATAAACAGGAGAGACATTCACTATTACAATACAAAGACAGGAACAACCGCATAAAGGATGAGAACATAAGATTTATTACTACCTTTGGTAGGAATCACCAACTAGTTAGGAGTATACTTAATAATAATTGGAATATTTTGTTAGCCAATGATCATCTTCGGCATATTTTAGGAAATCAATGCTCTATTTCCTACAGGAGAGGTAAAACCTTGGGCACATTGTTTTCACATTACAAACATCAGGAGAGTGGTGGTGCCAATTATAAACAACTTACTATCACAGGGGATGAACTTTTGGGTACTTTCCCTTGTGGTCATTGCACCTCATGTAGTCAGGTCAACAAGCTTAAACAATTCACAAGCGCCAACACAAGCAAGGTATATGATGTTCGTATATTTGGTAACTGTTCATCCAGTTGGGTGATATATTTGGCTACGTGCCAATGTAATGCCTTTTATGTGGGTAAAACTTCTCGTTCTTTGAGAATCAGGATAGGGGAACATCAGAGTGATATCCGTAACCAGAAATCCACCAATGCTCTATATCAACATTCTATTAAACATAAAACAGCCACATTTATGTTTACTATTATTGATAAAATCATGGGTAATAGACACAACCAACTTGGCTGGCAGAGCATTCTTAGTCACAAAGAAAAATACTGGATTATTCATCTTGGGGCATTATTTCTGCCAGGCCTCAATGATCATCTATGATACACAGATTCTGATTGCTATCTTTGTTTGTTATGCATTTTTTTCTGAATGGCATTAACATATTTTGTTTGGGTATTGTCACATTTATCATGATGGACATACCGTTTATGATTATTCTTCAGTCATCATTATGTTGAAGACTGGATTTGTAGATGCCTCACACGCAGCTCATATGATGCAGTATTCACTTCATAATGCATTTTTAACTTGATCATTAAGTACTCAGCACCATCATGATCATTATGCCCATTTTGTGTATTTTGGATTTTTTTATTACTGTTATGCACAAATTTATTTACCTTTGCTTATGGAACTTGGAATTTGGATTTGATTCTTTGCCATATATTAATGCATGATTAAGGTCTGCGGATGTTATATGTAGACCACATATTGTTTGGTTAGGAGGACATTTCATATTGGTGCTTATATTAATGATTTCGTTATCAGGAATCACTTTTTGAGATTTACATATGCATATTTCAAACCTATATGTGTTGCCTGCTTCTAGTTTATTTAGTCATATATTATTGAACCCTCATATGTCATATTTACTCTGTTTACCATAGTGTCATACTAACTAGGGCCCTTGGACTCTTGTTTTGTTGCTAGGTCATATTTTGTATTATTATACAATATGTTCATGTGAATATACATTAATATATATTTTATGTGGGATGACTTTACCTTATATCTTATATCATGAATATATTGTCTCTATTTGATTTCCTGTTGTTAATGACCATGGCAGCCTTTTACATATTCATGTATCACGTAATGATATGGAAGATACCTTATCTCTATTGGCTATGGGTGTATTTAAAAGCACTTTTGATTCACTGGTGAATTAGTTTAACAAAATTTGTTACCTCACTGAAGAAGGCTTGTGCCGAAACTAGTCTGAGGACTATTGAATGAATTTTGGTGCATTTTTTTAGCACCTTCTTTTCAACAAATAAATAACTTGGAACTGTATTTGCTGGCCTTTGGTGTGTTTTTCGTACTTTGGTTTGGCCGTGCAAAGCCGTACGTGTGAGGTGTGGTGTTTTACGTTATTGTGAACATAGCCAAGGCACTGCAGCTGAGGTACAGCATGCTAGGCGGTGGTCTGTCACACATTAGTAGCCGTGAGTGACCACATGATGCATGATGATGATGGCTCATGGTACTACACTCCATCCAGTTACAGTGACCACAGTACTACACATAGCAGTCATTGCTTTGCATCTCAATGTGTGTGTGTGTGTGTGTGTGCAAACATATGCACCTATACACAATATGCACAGCATGCTGTGTGTGTGTGCTTACATATACCAGTATGCACAATGTTTATAGCAGTTGCCATCTGTACAAAGTGACACATATATGTCCTGGAATGTTATTGGGTGTATAGGTCACATGACACCCATTGGGTATGTGTGGTGTTTAATGTTGCAGTCGTGTAGCATGCCATGTCATGGCTGGCACCAACATATCTGCAATATGTCCCACACTCACCATAACCACTGTACAATGGCCATGTCAAGCATTTGGATTCCTTCACATCTACATGCACCACTCATCCTGTGTGTGTACATAGCATGCATGTGCTACACCTGTGCCCAGTATTATCTGCTATGTGTGAGGTGACTGTTTGCCTTGTGGTACTATCACCCACCTTCACCCACTATTGAGTATGTGTTGGATTGCTGGTGTATGTGTGTATTTGATGTAGTGAGGAGTGTATTTGTGTGCATGTGTTCATGTGTTCATATGTGCATGTGTGCATGTGTTCATGTGTGCATGTGTTCATGTGTGCATGTGTGCATGTGTTCATGTGTTCATGTGTGCATGTGTGCATGTGTTCATGTGTGCATGTGTACATGTGTGCATGTGTGCATGTGTTAATGTTTTCATGTATGCATGTGAGCATGTGTTCATGTGTTCATGTGTGCATGTGTACATGTGTGCATGTGTTCATGTGTGCATGTGTGCATGTGTTCATGTGTGCATGTGTGCATGTGTGCATGTGTTCATGTGTGCATGTGTGCATGTGTTCATGTGTTCATGTGTGCATGTGTGCATGTGTGCTAACATCATGTACAGATTGTAAAGTGTGTTTCCTGTCTTCCTCTCACAGGTGCTGAGTTTGGGGTGGCTGAATGCAGCAGGGAACCTGAAGTATTGTGACAAAGGCAGGTTTGACAGGGTCTGTCGTCGGTCCGCCAATCGACAGTCCACAGCGTTCCACCCCATCTATGTGCACACTCATACTGCCAATACATCCCTCATCACCAATGGCCTTAGCCGAGGGACAGCATACAGTTGGCATTGATCAGGATACTGTGGTACCCATGGCACTTGCATCCCCTCACAGCAGCCATACCCGGATTCCTGGAATGGTACCACATAGGCGGATGTCCAGGGGTTCTCGGGGGAGCACTGCTGGTCATATTGCCCCTGGCAGACATGCCCTCACAGGTCTTACAACCTTGAGTATGCTCTGGGCTGTAATGCAGGCACAGGAATGTATGGAACGGTACACCAGACAGGTACTAAGGGCACAGAGGGCCCATTACACTGCTATCAATGACAGCATCTGTGACCTTGCTGGTGCCATCCGGAATTACACCGAGGTCATTGATAGACATTGGGGGGAGACATTAGATGCCCTCCACAATGTGTTTTCCATGAGCCAGGAGCATACAGGATGGGTGAGGCGTCGACACGGATGCATGCCAGCAACATCAACAGCTGGCAGTCGTCGCGGATGGCTCACAGATCACAGCCGCTCCCATAGCCTGTCGATTGACCGTCCTAGTAGACCACGTGCATGTGGCTCTGGCCAGTCCCAGCAGGGACATGGGTCCACTCGACATACCTCTGCCTCTGATGATAGTACCCAGTCAGCGTTGGTACCTGATACTGTCTGTAGCACCCCTGCCAGGCACAGGTACTGTGTCCATGACTGGAGACAGTGATCTGTACAGCCTGGCAGGTACAGTCTGTGGCTCTCCCACAACCTCCTGTATATGGCAGCCACATGGTGGAGCTGTGTGCATGCAGACACACACACATTAACCAAACAACTAGGGCTCACACATACACACACACATTACATCAGCATTGGCCAATGCTATACTTTTGTCCCACACACACACACACACACACACACACACACACACACACACACACACACACACACACACACATGTCAATTGGATGGGTCAATGTCGGGCTCTGGCAAACCAACAACACACCCTGTGCATATGATGACACCTGTGCCACCTCCTGTCATATGTAACATTGATGCAGGAACAGGCTAACATGGTGCTGATGCACAAGGTGACATTATAGCAGTGTAAGAATATTATCAAGGTGTCAACAGGAAAGTGTAATGATATCCTTGTAGGTATATCTGAGCAGGCATGATGCATCAAAGCTCTGATTGTCAATGTAGCATTGTTTACACAAGTGTTAGGTCTGAGTATGTATTGCCCTCCCATGTGCCACTTGGCTGAAGTGTATAGTGTTGCCAGCATGTGTTAGTGAGTGGACAGTACGTGTGTGATGTGTGCAGTACAGATTAGCAGGTGTATATCTGTGAACATGGTGGGTGCGCACTGTCTGCATGTACGTGCATAGTGGACACATGGGACGTGTGACAAACCCTGTTTTACACATTGTTAACATCTCATAGTATCTGTCAATGGCCAGTATGCATTCTACTACAGATATGTACTAACATGGGTACACATGTGTGTATGACATGGGTTGACACTATGCTGTGGGTGATACTGTTAATATCTGCCAATGTTTTGCATTCTGGTAGTATACACAACCTCAACAGCATGATGATAACTAATCATTAGATGATGTCCTGACAACTGACACACAGTTGTAGGGAACTCAGTAACAGTGGGATCCTTCCGGTACTATACTATAACAGTAACCAGTGTTTTTGACTGCCACCCGTTCCTAGGCCACACCTGTTTGGCATATAGGCCTCTTAGGTACATGCAAACACACTAGGGATATGTCTATCCGCATCTGGAAATGCATGCATTGGCCTACAATGCATTCTCTGGATGGGACATATATCCTACACAAGGGTATCATACAGACAGATACCTGTTGTCCGACACATGCTGTATTGCACTATGCCGACTATGGCATAGTCATCCACATTTACTATACATACTATCCCGACAGTACCACATAGGTGATAGCCCCCGACATGTATGTTGGGTACCCAATGTGTACCTACAGCCACGTGTTATGTCATCTGTCCCTTGGTATCCACATATCCAGAGGTATTGTGGAGTCCCTTGGTGTATCACATAAGACATTAGAGGCCTGAATGCATATCCACAAGGCTGTTGTACACCTATAATGATTGTCCATTATTGCCAGTCGTCGTTGTGTATGAACATGTCTGACATATACCCCAGGCATGTACCCTCACTTACACTACTCTATAGTGACTGTCATGGGTGTGTGTGGCACAGATGACCTTGGCCACAGATCACCACAGTGGCCGGCCTTGTCACATGCATACATATGTGACCTACGATCTGAGAAGCAGCGGCACAATCTGTCAAAGGAAACAAATGTATTCTTGTAGTATGCAGGCTTCACAACTATGTACTAATTGAGGTCACATGTACATATATTTATTTGCCACACAGATACTTGATGTGTGTAATGCACATACTGGTTTAATCCTGATATGTCATACCATAGTAAAAGCAAAACCCACACCACATTGACCAACAGTGTCTCTCACGCGCACACTCAGCAATTGCAGGTTTCAAACCCCTACCTAACTATGTTATAATACTAGAAAGATATGCATTAACACGGCACGCTATATGCTTTACTGAGTGATTTGCTTTCTCCTACTATATTTGTAGGATGCTGACATCATCAGACTTTCCAAAGAGGAATGTACCTTTTTTAATGTGTTTTCCCAGTCTCCAAAAAGGGCACTCCTCTCAAAGGAAATCATACACATACACACCCCCCACCCACACAGTCAGCAATTTCAGGATTCAAACCCCTACCTAACTATGTTATGATACTAGAGATACAACGCGCTTCATGCCTTACTGGGTGGCTTCTTTTCTCCTGCTATATTTGTAGGATGCTGACATCATCAGACTTTCCAAAGAGGAATGTACCTGTTTTAATGTGTTTTCCCAGTCTCCAAAAAGGGTACTCCTCTCAAAGGGAATCACATACACAGTCAGCAATTGCAGGATTCAAACCCCTACCTAACTATGTTATGATAGTAGAGAGATACGCATTAACACGATGCACTATATGCCTTACTGGGTAGTTTCTTTTCTCCTGCTATATTTGTAAGATGCTGACGTCATCAGACTGGACATGGTAATGTGTGTACATTTTGTTTTATGCAATCCCAGGAATGAGCCATGTGGGTCGGCAGGTGTCAACAGCTTGAACAGGACCACATAATTCTTAGCTTGTGTGATCTATCTGTGGACATACTGACATTCTTTCATATGTCAGCACATATTTATGCACAGATTGTTGGTTTTGTAGATACAACATGTATCTGGGATGTTGATAAAGGGCTATTCAAAGTCTATGTGAGACGTGTAGCTCCATTCAGTGATGTATGTCCTGGGTGGCTGCCTTGCAAACAGTCTAGCATGTTTGGGAACCATGACCTGCACATGAACATACCACAGTTGGTAGGGTTGTGTGTTTGTCAGCTTCCAATAGCTCTGTTTATGACTTCAACCGTGATGGACTCCATGGCCTTGCAGATCAGACTTCATAAGCTTACTGGACTATACTTCCCATGGTGTGTTGTGCACCAACACTTGTGGGGAGTGTCATATGTTGCTGTAACACATTCAATGGTTCCAGATCCTGTGGAGAGGGTGACCGTCAACAGACTGTTCAGGTGCAGGGTCTGTTTGTTCTGTAGTTCATTTATGACACATATAGGGAAACAATGTAATCCAATTGCTGCCATGCTTTGGGCTTTGGGGGGAGCTGTTCACCCATTCTACATGTGATATCTCCTGGTATGACGATAGGGACTTTCGTCAGTGGGAGGTGGGTATGTATATAGGGGCCTGTCTGACAGGATGTCGGCATTGTCAGTCAGGTACCGTTGGCCCTGATTCAGGACATATATGAGTGTACATTGCTATTTATGGCATAGCTGAAGGAGGTGTCATGATTCCGTCTGGACTCCTTCGCAGCTACTCTTTACAAAACACCAACAAACCTGAGCACTAATCCCTGTTATACTCTTTTACACACTTAACACCCTACTGATCCTTTGTGATCAGTCAACAGAGTATGTCATCATAACATCCTGGCGTGTCCAGGGGTCGGTTTTGTGTGTACTCTCCAGTCCAGCTGGTGAATATTGTGATTTTGACACAATGTCAAAACTGTCTCATGTACACAGACAACCCTCTCCTCCTCTCAACAAACTTAGATATATGTGAGAGATGCAGCTATATAGACATACAGGAGGCTGAGCTCTCTCAACCCATGACTGGCACAGTCTATCAGGTGGTGAAGATAACCACACACACCACATATCCGTCTCACATAAACCTATAGCGCCAGCAATCAAACCACATTATCACATATAAACATACTTGGAGGATCTAAATAAACTCTGCCTAAGCAGCAGAGACCTCTAAACCAGACACACAAACAACTGCTACCCCACTACAATACCCACATATCACATAGTTCACAATGTCAGTGTGCCACACAGTCACTGCCCTTCGGGCTAAACAACACACCTAATACACTTGTAATAGGTGACACTTATTGTCAGACACACTGATGTCCCACTCACCAGGCCGAACAAGGGGATGGTCACTTTGAGGTATGTGTCAGGTGCCAGGATCTGCCACATAACACATACACTCAGGTCACTCCAAAGCAAGTACAGAAATGGCTCCATCATTGTCCATGCTGGTGTGTAAAACCTCAGACGTTCCTCCCTGGACAACATGACATGGTACATAGAGGAACTCTCTGATCATGTAGCCCAGGCCAGTATGACCCTGACCTTGTGTAGCATCTTACACTCACCAAGTATGATGTCACAGTATACAGACAAACTTATCATGTTTAACAGTTGGCTAACATATTGGTGTCATTCAGAGGGGATCCAGTGTCTGTCAGCCTGGGGTGACATGCTCGACATGCCACGTAGCTTCGCTATGGACAGCTTGCACCTGTCACCCTTGGACTTTCAAATACTGGCTAAGGTTCTTGCTACCACCATAGTGCCTTTTTTAAGCGGGGCTCAAAAGACAAACCCACCTCCATAGACATTACAGAGTAAATGAAACTAAGGGTAATGCTGCTCAACACCAGATGTGTTACACTCAAATTGTGCCCACTCAGTATGGAGAATAGCGCTATCTGTGCACTAACAGACACCTGGTTCAGGCTCACAAATGCACACCAGCACTACTGGGTTATATTTCATACCATGCTTTCTGACCACAAGACTCGGAACGGCCAACACAAATAGGGGGAGTATCCATATACATCACAGATACACACACCTCCAGGTTAGTAGCACTGCACGAAGCATTGCAGACCATACATATGCAACTAACATTGTGCAAAACTGCCTTTCAGTTTGTTGCCTGCTATAGACCACCCTCCCAAACTCAGGAACCACACTCGGCTTTCCTGGGAACACTGGAGAATATGAAGGTCTCCCCAAACACCATTATATTGGGTGACTTCAAATACCCAAACATTGACTGGGGATACTACTCAAGCCCCAACACCCTCGCCCAAAAGTTGCTACTATTTGTAAACTCATATGCTATGGCACAACCGGTCACCACACCCACAAGAGGGGAAAACATATTGGACCTGATCATAACCAACATGGGGACTCTATGTTCCACACCAGCGATATACCCCTCATTGGTAAGGTCATAACATACATTTATCTCACTGGACATCCATATCCCGTCCCCACACCCATCCTGGGTAATCTTGGTGAACTTCTCAAAAGCAAATGTCTCACTTCTCCAAACCAAGGTGGCATCCTTCAGAGACCCTGGGACAGTGGTAAATACAGCTCAGACTGCTGAATCCTTTACATACACATTCTATGGACACCTAGTGGACTGCATGGATCGTGCTATCCCAAATAACAACAAGACTCACTCCTCCAATGGCAGGGGACCTGTCTGGTAGCTATACAATGAAAGAAGGAAACTACTACATGATAGAGCACAATCCCAGACAGGGAAGGCATTTGTGATCTTTATTAGCAGACAGCTACGATCACTCATGAATTTATCTAAGGCCCGCTTCTAACAGACAATTGCACCAGACACGTAGGACAATCACAAGGCCTTCTTCAGTTATGTCAGGAACCTGGGTGGACACTCACTGATATGCTGTGAGTTACTGCCTACTGACTAAACATACCCTGAACCCACTGACATTGCCAACATCCTGGCAAACAGGTTCAGTGCAGATGTCTCCCCCCCATCCCCCCTAAGGAGCAACTATCCATCCCAACAGAGTGTAACCTCCCTGACATCACAAATAAACAGATGAGTGCTGCCCTCCCCAAAGCGGACAACACAGCATCAATGGGACCAGACGGTGTCCCATCCTGCATCTTACATGAGCTTCATGACAGATGTAACCCTCACATTAAGTCACTGTTCAATATCAGAGTTACTACAGGATATGTACCCAAGGAATGGTGTACAGCGATAGTGGTCCCACTCCACAGAGTTGGTGTCACAATGGACCACAGACAATATCGCCCTATAAGCCTAACTAGCCTGTTCTGCAAAGCTATGGAGCGTATTGTCATGGGACTCATACACATAGACATCGGGAACCTACAGACACTGTGTCTTACACATTTCAGCATTGTGGGCAGATCTTGCCTCATGAACCTGTTCATATTCTTTAAACAGTTACCAGGTCCATCGATGTAGGGACGGTTGTTCACACAGCCTACCTGGACCTTGCAAAACCCTTAAACACAATAACCCACTCGGCCATTATGCATAGGCTCACCAGTGTCAATATCGACACATACCTCACACGATGGATTGCTACCTGGATCAGGGATAGCACCCACATGGTCAGTATTTCAGGTGCCATGTCTGACTATACACCAGTTACACATGGCTTAGTCCTGGGACAACTCTTGTTCAGTATATATTTGTCTGACGTAAAGGCTAACACAGGAGGAATATGGCTGACCATGTTCGCAGATGACTGCAAATGGGGTGCCATAATCAACTCTCCAGCTGGCACATGCATACTCAAACAGGGTCTCACAGAGATGGATGACTGGTGCCTGAGCCATGGCCTACAGCTAAATGCCATTAGTTGCATAGTCATCCCCTTTGGGAATAACAACATGCCCACACATTACCACATAGGTAGTAATCCATTACTTATGGTAGGAGTTGTTAGGGGTTTGGGGACATGACTTGTTTGCACTCTCGCCTTTGACAATCACCTTGCTAAAGTGATTCGACAGACCTTCTATATAACCCACCTTATCCCATATGGTTTCACATCTAGATCAGGTGAGGTCATTGTGCCCCTATACTCATCACGACCATGCTTGGTTACAATGCCACATTTGGGATGCACCTTACCTGACACCTGCAGCAACTGTAATGGCCACAAAAGTTCCTAAACAAGCAGATCTAGGGACTCACATGGATGCCCTGCACAGTTCGGATACAGTAACTTCAGCTCTACTCAGTCACTAACCACCTACTCGGATGTGATGTGTGCCTGTTGTTTAAGGAAATATCCAACCCAGAATTAATGGACATGCTCCACCTCAGGATATCTGACTCCCTTGGAGCTACACACTCCAGGGACATATACCTCAGCACAGATGTTAATAGGACATGCTGGAGGGACAGATTATTATCCCAAAGGCTCCACTCACTCCGGATTGTAATCCTGGTTTTGCATCGGCAGAGCAACCCACTGACCACCTACTGGAGACATCTTGACAAGTGGATGGGTGATCGTATATTTACCCCTGGGATATCTTCTGGGACCCTGCTAGACAGAAGCACAATAGACCAAACATAAATGGGCTATCTTGTGTGACCTACTATTCACAGGCACAGTGTAGTAATCTGACAGGGTTGGGAAAGCCAAACACACTCTGGCTAGGCTTGTACATGCCCTAGGGCAGATAGCCTAGTATCAACCTCTGAACCTATATAATGTTTGAGATGCACAATGTTTATTGATGATACTGTTTGCAGGTTTATATCGTCTTTGCTTTCCCACTTTCTATGAACAACTTAGGCATCTGCAGAACATATTTGATTATGACAGGGTTCCACTATATTATATATGTGTCTGTTGTCATATAACTGTATGCACAGGGTGGATTGCTGGATAGTGATAGGTTCCTGGGTTAACACATGCAACTGCCAGATATGTGTGGCCCACTGCTGTACTCAGACATGGCCTAAGTGTATGAGCATGCCCAGTTCAGGTTTTCAGTGTTTTGTTGCCTGACATTTGTCTCATTTATTCAAGTGTGTGAGCATGCCCAGTGTGACCTTTCAGTATGTTGCTGTCTGAGGTCCACTACATTTGTTGATGTGTGTGAACATGACCAATATTAACATTTATACTGTGCGTGTTGAAAGTCAGGTTCTATTCTTACTGCAGGACTCACCTTTGTGTTATAACTCGACAGGGATTATGCTGTGCCTGCAGGGTTTCCATGAGATACTTTGTATAGACTTATCAACATTTCTTCATACAGGCTGACCACTGCAATACTGTTATGGTTTAGTGGTTCAGTACTATGAATATAGTGCACAGTATCCTGGGTTTGAAGCCCATCACTGCTTTATATTTTCATACTGAGCAGACCAGACTGCTTAAGGGCCAGTAGAGCAAATATGTGCATGTTGGCTTTTGTTCAGCTATGCCCTACTTAGACCAAGCTTGTCTGACATTGCTCAATATTAACCAACATTGCTGGACGTTGCCCAATATTACTCAACATTGACCACAGTTGTGCTAGTTGGTGTGTGCGATTTCGTTTACATATACTACATGGTGGTAAATGCTGTTTAGCACTGCTTTATATTGCTTAACACATGGCAATCATGCCTCAGGTGGTGCTGCAGGGCTGCCTATGTTGGATGCACATACTATACACTCCCCAAACATGTTTGAAAGCAGGTAGTGTCAACTTAGGCATGCATTTTACTATATGTGCAAGTCAGAGAGAGGTATCATTTCCAGAGTTCCTACTGAGCCAGTGTATGTGCTATGCGTTGCCTCTTTGCCAAGGCCAAAGCATACTGGGCATGCCTCCTTCTGCCTACTGGGGCAGGCTCAGGTTGTTCCTCCTCCGAGTCACGCTCTGCCTGTGATGGCCTTGGCAATGGTGGGGGGCTGTTTGGCCCAGGCCTATGCTGGTCCTGTTGCAGCTGTTTTCACAAGCTCATATTATGTAGCATAGCATATACCATGACAATTTGGGTACATGTAGTTGGTGAGTAATGCAAGGCTCCACCAGATGTGTCCAGGCACCGGAACCGTGACTTGAGCAGCCCAAACACATGCTCGATTACATTTCGTGTTTGTGCATGTGCCTCATTATGGTGCTCCTGTTCAGGTGTGTGTGCGTTTCTGATGGGTGTCATCAGCCACGGCTCAAGTGCATAGCCAGCATCCCCCACTAGGTGACCATGTGGGATGTCCCCATTGGCAAATGTCTGGTACAGCTGTGTCAGATGCCAGATATGGGAATCATGGTAGCTTCCAGGTCAGCCAGCACACACATTCAGTATTATGTCCTGGGCATCACACATGGCCTGGCAGTTGATAGAGGGGAAGCCCTTGCGGTTGAAGTAGACCCTACCCCACTCACCAGCTGGTGCTTTGATGTGTATGTGCGTGCAGTCTATTGCACCCACTACCTCAGGGTACTCCGCTATTTGCTGGAAGAGACGCATATTGCTGGCCAATACCTCACAGGAATTGGGGAAATATACATGATCACAGACATGTGCTGACATGGCATCTAGGAACTGGTGCAGTACCCTGGATGCTGATGCCTGTGATATCCCCATCATATCACCAGTTGGTCTCTGGAAGGTACCTGTTGCTAATATTCTTAGGCCAACACATACCTTGATTTCCAGTGGGATGGGTGATCCTCTGTTGGTTCTGTGTGTGAGGCGTGGCCTGCACAGCTCAACAATTTGCTGCAAGAGGTCTCTCTCCACTCTATAGCGCTCCACTATCTCCAGCTCATGTAGCCCCTGGTAGGTTACCCTGGGCCTGTACACTCTTCTCCGTCTCCTCACTGTGGGTTGTCCAGCAGCATTTGCATTGTCACCACCCTCAGCATGTTGCATATGTCGCCTTATAACAGCAATGGCAGCCCCTAACATTTCTTTGTCTCAGTAACGCTTTTTCAGTTTTCACTTCTATTAGCTTACTGCAGTGTTGCAGTGTCTCTTGAGGGAAACATAATGGACTGTTGTTAGTAGAGTTTTAAGTGCTGGGCTGGGCTAGTTTACTGCCTGTGTGATTGCCTGATTCAGATTGTTTTCACCTGCTAGCTCTGCTAGTACTCCCTGGTAGCTTCCTACTATTTGTTGTGCTTCCTTTTTCCTTTCTGTTTCCTCGGGGGGCCAGCGCCGTGCACACAAGTGCAAACACGCGCACACCAGCTCACATGCGCGCACACATGCTTACACAGCCTAAAACTTGCTTATTCTTGTTAAAACTTGCACACACCAGCGCAAACACGCTTACAACTCTTTAAACAGCCTTATACATACTTACTCCGGCTTAAACAGGGGCACTCACGCTTACACGCGTGCACACTGTCTTACTTGGGTTTACAGGTGCACACACGCATGCATACACACTCAGCAAGAAACTTTGGTGTTATCCACGGCATACACCTTCAATTTGTTGCCTTTACCTAGCCTACCTGTTGACACACCTCTTTCAATGATGTGTAAATGACAGCTGACACATGCCACTCTGCGCCAATGAGCTTCACTTCTTTCATATATACCCCCCTCGTGATGTTACCTATCTTCTACTCTGTTACTCCCATTATCCTACTCCTACATTCCACTGACTGTGCTTATTTGCTATGTAAACTTGTGATTCACTATCCTAACCCTCATTTACATAGGATTGCCTATTAATGCTTGGTTACATCTCTTAGACTGAGCTTCCACCCTTAGCAACCTCTACTCGGTGGCCATGTTGTCTTCAGCCTGCCATTCACTTGCATTATAAATTCATATTAGCATTAAAATCCACATTTGTGGATCTTCATTATTGATTTTCTGTTTTTTAGAGCACAGCACGTTTGTGCGGCGCTGCGCTATGCTTAAACCCCGGAGATAGGGATGAAAAAAAAAAGTTATTTTATTTTTATTTTGCATCACTTAACATTGCCAATGGCTGTATTTTTGGCCATTGGCATGCTTACACATGTAAATGCATCCTTTTTTTGGAGCTGTCACAGCTCCGTTTTGCTATTTGCAGAACCGTACTCAGTTGTTAACTTAGTACATTTCTGCAAATAACACTACTCCTACTCGGACAGGTTTGGGTTTCCTGGATTGCAAATTTACTTCATTTGCATAACTTTTGCCTGCAATTGAGGTAATTTGCATATCCAAGCCTTGTCCGTGTAGGACTCGTTTTGAGAGCTCTGTTGCACGCCCCTACCGGCTGTTCCTGGCTCACTCGGCGGACATGTTGGCTGCATGGAGTCTTACTCTACTCTTAGTCTCCGTGCAAGCCTTCGTGAATCCGGCCCAAATACTTTTCCTTTTTTCTGTTACTATGCAAAATAAAACATTTCTCTAGCACACATTTCACAGTCCAGTTCTGCATTTATGGCAAGGAGGAAGTCACAAGTGTTTTTACGCTCAGCTGTTATGAGTGTAAAACATGCTACATGCACATATTGTGTTAATGGTGTGATTTGGTTATATATTGTTCACCCCACTAGTGGAACTCAGTGTCATCAATGTGGAAATGGTGAAATAAAGTGTGTTTTTCACACTCACCTGTTTCAAGTGGTATACTTTCCTCAGGATGTCCCAGTGAAGTTTTTGTTTTTATAAACATGGAGTGGCTAACATCAAGGTTGTTTGTGTAATTTTGTTATTCAGTCATTTTGTGCAGAGAAATACATCACTGACATGCCTCTCAACCTCTTAGAGCAAGAAATCTGAACAATGCCATAAATAATGTGGTGACAAAGGCCCAAAAATAAGAGCACTTTTTTTAAATATTGCTCTTTCAAATTTAGAAAGTTGACAGAATAACAGGTATTGCATCAGCATGAATTTTCAGAAGGGGTTGAAGTCTGAATCTCAAATGTCTGAAATTATTTTCTGACTTCAGTCCTCAAAGATTTGCCAATGATTTGCCAGAAAACTGCAATTTTATGAGAAACAGGCCAAACATTTGAGGCAAAAATCTGTACAGTATGATTACTGATAATAGGATGTTGGCTATAGCCTTCTTGTTTTCTCTGTGGTTAGTCTGTAGTTCTGCAGCCATGTTGGCAGCACATGCACGGTGTACTGCACTATTTAAAAGTTTGTGAATTACAGAACATATGGTGGACCATTATTTGCATAATGACTCCATACCTGGACCTTTTAGGTATGTGGTAGTGAATGTTGTCACTATTGGGACTTTTGTGAATTGCACAGGATGACTGATTTTGGAATATAAATAGTAATATGTACCAGCCCTATACAGTTGTGTGCAGTTTTTAAGTGTCATAGCCAAAGAGTGTATCATTCTCAGATAATAGTATTTGTATGAGAAAATTGTGCATAATGGAGGCTGAAAGAGAAGTTTTTGTTCTAAAATTATGTTCCGTAACAAAAGTGAGAAATTTTAGAGACTCTAGGGTGCTTGTGTGACTATTATTATATATTAGAATCAAGAAAGAAAAGTGCTACTTTTCAAGCAGCTATTAAACTATGCAGATGGGACAAAAAAAACAATTTCTGGCTTCTGTATCCTGCACAACTGAAGGTGAGTCTGACACAGGGATCATTGGTATTTTAAACACCTAGGGGTATATAGGTAAAAATCAAAAAGGCATTGTTAAAGTCTCCTGAAGACACTCTGAATTAGAGAAGTATTTCTGAAGAAATAGGGTAATATGTAGCAGAAAAAGTAATTTGATCCTTTTCCTATTTTCAAAAAAATTGTGATTGAAAGCCAGAAAACTGCATTTGCTGTTGGTAAAATGAAGATGAATGTTTGAACCGTTACTCATTAGTATAGAGGTTAGTATCCCCACCTGTCATGGAACAGACTGTGGTTTGATTCCCCAATGATGAGACAGTTTGTTTGAGGAGCATATTATCCTCACCTAGGATGATACCACAATGTAAACAGAAAATCATTGACTTTAGTAATTGGCTTAGTTTCTGACATCATTCTAAGGGGATCCAGTTTCTGTCAGCCTGTGATGACATGATCGAAGGACGTCAGTGCATTGCTAGAGATGGTCTTCATCTGTCACCCCTGGGATTTCAGCTACTGGCAAAGACTCGTGACACCCCCATAGTGCCTTTTTTAGGCAATGTCACAAGGACATAATTCCACACACAAAAATGTCATCACAAAACAACCTCAAGGTTATGCTGCTAGGAATCTTAGCATGAAACTGCACTTGCTGGAAGCAGTCCTCACCTTGGAAGACACTGACATCTGTGCAGTCATGGAGACCTGGTTCAAGGCTGTGGTGTGCACCTCAGCCATACTGGGTTACACCTCCTACCACACGTTCAGACTACAAACGGAAGACATGAAAACTAAAGGAGGAGGTGTACCAATATTCATTAAAGACAAATACACCTCCAAATTGGTTAACAGTATGATTCCCTGGAGACACTTCAGGTGCAGCTAACTGTTGGTAGGACACATATTCAAGTCATTGCCATATACAGGACCCCCCTCCATTTATCAAGACACCCACTCTGCCTACCTGAATCTACTGTAATCCATCATAATACATCCAAACACCATGGTTCTGTGTGATTTTAATTACCCATCCATTGGCTGAGTAAATTATTCATGCTCAAACTCACTTGCTCAAAGGTTTTTCAAGTTCATTAACTCAAACGCCCTTGACCAGCCGGTGGACACCCCAACTAGAGGCTCCAATATCTTGTAACTAGTGCTTACCAATATGGGGGACCACTGTAGCACCACCACTGTGAGGTCTTCTCTTGTCAGACCTGACCACAAATCAGTTTCATTCAAAGTAGCTATCACATTGGACCCCCCCCCTTCCCAGCAGCAACTAAACTAAAAAACTTTTCCAAAGTAGATTATATCTTTCTAAGGGATGGTATAAATAGCTTCACTGCACCACCCTTCTCAGATTACTGGCAACTATGCCAAGTACTACACCAATGCATTTTCCAAACACCTGCATAACTACATTGACATGGCTGTACCTGATAAGACCAACAGGCTCTACAATAAGAGGAAGGAATTGTTGTCCAAACGTAAGAGGGACCATGCCCTAAACTGGAAGTACTCTCTCCTCAGCTGAAACAAGCAAATAAGACTTCTTGTGAAGTCCTCCACAGCAAGCTATGAATCCAAATTAGTATCATCAACTAAGGACAACCATAAGGCATTCTTAAGTTACACCTGTAGCCTAAAAGGTAAGACCCAGTACTTCCACTGACAATGGCAACTATGGACCTATTAGCCTGAATGGTTTATCTCCGATGTCATGGAGAGAATTATCATGGACCTTATCAACAAAGATATAGGTAATCTCCACACACTTGACCCTACTCAGTTTAGATTTGTCAAAGGGAGATCATCCCTGTTAAACCTGGTGGATTTCAACAATGCAGTCACCAGAGCCCTAGACGATTGGAAAACTGTGCATACAGCCTGCCTGGACTTAGCCAAGGATTTGACACCATTCCCCCCTCAGTCATTATTGACAAACTCACTCAGCTAGTGTCAACCTGTATATCATTAGATGGGTGTGATGTAAGGAGGTAGAGCAATGCCAGCACAGCTAGCTAGAATTTTGTAAATAATTATATGTCATTTGTGAATATCAAACTAATTTATATAAGATGCTTGTGTTACAAATGTATTAGAACTGTATGTCATGTACATATCAAACTGCTCTGTACAAATGTTTGCAGATATTTGTAAAGTGCTTGTGCTTAAAATGTGTCCAAGTGTGTTCTGCTGGAAGAGAATAGAAATGCACATGCACTATTGTAACTGTTTAAATGTATATATTTTAACATTGGAAACTGGAATACAGGAGGTTAACCTCAGTCCAGCAAACTTTAGCAAAATATCTGAAATTAAATTACTTTATAGGCTAGGCAATAAAGATGTTTCGATGAAGCTAGACACACAAAGTCTGTACTAGGAAGCTTTCTGTATTGTCTTTGGGGTTAACTAATTGCTACTTTGGAAGCATGAAGGAATGCAATTGTTTTATGACTTCCAGGACCTGCCAAAGATCTGAGCAATAGCCCTTGTCTATATAGTTTTACAGATAGATAGTAAATACTGCTAGCTTCAGCAATGGGGGTTTGCATGAGAACTGGAAGTCAGATGACCAGAAATTATGTAATTCTGCAAGGTATCCCAGCAGTAATATTTTAGATATTATTTTGAGAAGTCGCTGTGTGAGACAGAGCATTCTGCATTCTGTCTTGGACCTGACAACAACAAGAACCATTCACCACATCTGCCTTGCTCTAAGTAAGTTTTTAGGGTATAGTAACTCTCTTAGATTCAGTCAGGATAATAGTGAAGCTTAGCTTAGATTTTGTTTTTCTTTCTTTGTGTGAGCCTATACTGAAATGTTGTATTAAATATTTCCTATGGTTTTGAACTCTGACGTCACAGTGAATATATACTGAGTATTTTCTTGTTCTTTTATTTATTATTAAATATATTTAAACCTTGCATCGCGGCTGATCTGTATAGAGATATTTAACTTTTGAGAGTACTTGCTCTTGGTCAAACTACCATTTGCCTTAGTATTAATATTGCATGGTAGGATTGGATAGCCTTTGTTAAGGGCTCTGAAGTAGCTGATAAGGAGTGACTGGAGGCAGTGGTAAGTTACTTATAGTCTGGGCAAAGGGGGGGCATAGCTAGTAAACCTGGGCCAGCCCTTCCCAGGTGTGTGTGTGTGTGTGTGTGTGTGTGTGTGTGTGTGTGTGTGTGTGTGTGTGTGTGTGTGTGTGTGTGTGTGTGTGTGTGTGTAAATCAAACCTCCAAGAGTGTGTGTCAGCTACCTGGGCAGGGGCACAAAGCATTGGCTGGACAGTGAGGGTGCTGGAGGTCTTGGCTTGGTCATTCAGCTGAGTGCTGTGCCAGTGGGGTGTTTTATTGGGAATCTGGAGGAAGAGGGAGAAACCAGCCTCAGAATGACTGTGGTCTCTGTGTGCTCTTAAGGGAAATTGCACTTGCTGCAGAGAGCTGCATCTGGAAATACTGTGTGTGTGTACCTGTTATCCTCCCAGTGAACCTCCTTCACTGTTGCCAGTGGTGTGGATTGAGCCTCCTTGATTACTGGTAAGCAGTGGTAGGTCATCACATGAAAGAAGGTACTGCCAGCACAGTGGTTCACTAACTGGCTCACCGATAGAACCCATACAGTCAAAATAGGGGAACCAACCTCCAACATCAGACATGGAACCAGTGGTGTTCCACAATGATCAGTCCTGGGACTGCTACTGTTTGGAATCTTCTTCACCAAAGTACAAGCCAAAACTAAAGGTCTGTAGCTAACAAAGTTTGCTGATGACTGCAAACTGGGAGCGGTCATAGTATCCCCAAATGATGCCAACATCCTACAAGAGGGTCTTATGCAAACAAATGATTGCTGCCAAAATCACAACCTTAAACTCAATGCAAAAAATGTATTATCATCTCTTTCAATAATAGCAATGTTCTGGCTAACTACCACATCAATAGAAACACCTTAAGCATGCACTCAGTGGTGAGAGACATGGGCACAGAGGTTGACAGCAACCTTACCTTTGATCACCATGTCTCCACAATGGTAAGAAGGGCATTCTATATTGCTCATCTCGTAAGTAAGGGCATTACCTCGAGAAAAATAAGTTATAACCTCCCTGTCCTCTTCGCTCATCAGGCCAGTAATTGAGTACAATGGCCCTTTTGGTACGTACCTTTCCAAGCACCTGCAGCAATTGGAGAGACCACAAAAGTTCCTCACAAGG